>NC_134783.1:11262936-11275436 GCF_046742065.1 Oratosquilla oratoria
ATGTGTGTGGTTATTATATTGGGAAAAAACAAGTACTACATAAGATCGTGAGAGGTGCTAAAGTGTGGATAGCGTACAGACTCTATTTTGGAATGAATGCCCATGGGTGACCAGGACAAGCCATGGGCACCTCATGTGATATGTGGAAGCTGCCGATCTACTCTAGAAGGATGACTGAGAGGTACAGGAAGGGCAATGCCTTTTGCCATTACTAGAATATGGAGAGAGCCGAAGAACCATCACGACGACTGCTACTTTTGTATGATTGATGTGACGAAGTACAGGAAAGTGAAAGGAAGACAAGCTCTGCAGTATCCAGACATACCATCATCTAGAGCACCTGTCCCACATGATGATAGCTTACCAGTACCACAACCACCAGAAAATGCAAGTTTATTTTTATCATACTCTCTTTACTTTTAATTAACTTCAATATTAAGTACTTAATATACATTCACTTTCCTAAAGATATATGGAATACTAATGCTATTCGTCTTTGTTGAAGTTGCTATATTTAGTTATTTCTTTCTTTCCAGATGGAATATGCAATGGAAATTTCATCTGAAGGGTCAGCAGGTAACAGCAGCCATGAAATGGGAGACGAAGATTTCGCACCAAGAACGACTTCGGAGCCTCACTTTCCAAGTCAGAGTGAGCTAGATGACTTAATCAGAGACTTAGGTCTTACTAAGTCAGGAGCTGAGCTTCTTACATCAAGGATGAAAGAATGGAATCTACTAGGAGAAGACTGCAGGACATCTGACTTTAGTGATGATATGTGTTATTGTAAGGATGTTACTGGTTTGTTTACAGCCCTTGGACTCGAACATGATCCTGCAGAATGACGACTGTTCATAGATAGCTCAACACGAAGTCTCAAAGCAGTATTGCTCCACAATGGAAATAAAAACCCATCTTTGCCTCTTGCACACTCAGTACAGAAGAAAGAAAACTATCATAATGTCAAACAGCTTCTTGAAAAAATCAATTATGCTGAATTCAAATGGGATGTTTGTGGTGATTTCAAGATGCTAGCCTTTTTGCTTGGCTTACAAGGGGGATACACAAAGTATTCCTTTTTTCTCTTTTTTATGGGAAAGCAGGGCTGATGATGATCATTATAATAAAGTTCATTGGCCCCCAAGAGTTGAACTGCAGCCAGGAATGTTAAATGTTCTCAGACAGCCTCTAGTAGATTCGAAAAAAGTTTTATTACCCCCACTTCATATCAAGCTAGGGTTAATAAACAGTTTGTGAAGGCTTTGGATTTTGGAGGCGAAACTTTCCAAGAAATTTGTCTCATGTTTCCCAAGCTATCTGAGGCTAAGCTCAAGGGTGGTATATTTGTTGGACCCCAGGTAAACAAAATGTTGAAGTCGGAGAAACTGGAAAGAGCGATGGCGAAAGTTGAAAGAGAAGCTTGGTATTCATTTCGTGATGCAGTTCGTGGATTCATAGGAAATCACAAGGACCCTAATTATAAACAAATAGTGGCAAAGCTTATTGAGAACTTCAGAACACTTGGTTGTCGTATGTCCTTGAAGATACATTTCTTGCATTCTCACCTAGATTTCTTCCCCGAAAACTTGGGGGCTGTCAGTGAGGAGCATGGCGAGAGATTTCATCAGGATATCGCAACTATGGAAAGAAGATATCAAGGACGATGGAATACTGCTATGATGGAAGATTACATATGGTCACTAGTCAGAAAAGACGAAAGCATGCATTCTAGAAAATCTCGATCGTCAAAGCACTTCTAATCATGAGAAGAGTCATCAAAACACTTGCAGTGCAAAGTTGTGTTGTTTATTTTGTTCTTACTAATATTGTAGCTCTTAAATACACTTCATATGAAAAAATACTAGATGTTGTATAATTATCCTTAGAATGCTAAAGTAGATTGAATCAATTAACTACTGTAGAGAAAGGTTGCGTATATAACAATAGAATATAAAATCAAGAATAATTAAAGAAATATCGATGTTACGTCAAAACTAATGAGATATTTGGATTCAGTGACACGAAATACATATATAAACATGAAAAAATACAAATAAACAAAACATGTGTTACATTGTGTTATGTATATATATATACATATATATATGCATATATATATATATATATATATGTGTGTGTGTGTGTGTGTGTGTGTGTACAACACTGAATAGGTCCCAGTGACTACAAACACATTTTGATCAACCACAATGGACTTTAATTTTAAGCCATCAACATCGGAAGAACCGTGGAGTCACATGCAGAAATTGAAACATGGTACGTTCGAGGACTCGAACCAGTGCTGTAATGACTTAGACCAATAGACCATATTGATGGTCTATTGGTCTAAGTCACTACAGCACTGGTCACGTGCTTACCGCCGTTGGTTCGAGTCCTCGGGCGTAACACGTTTCACTTTCTGAATGTGCCTACACGGCTCTTCCGATGTTGATGGCTTGGAATTAAAGTGTATTGTGATATATATATATATATATATATGCGGAAAAACCACCAAGGAAAAAGAAAAAACTGATGACCAAGCGCTTTCGTCTATTCAGACATCCTCAGGGTACATAGAAAAGAAAAAGTACACAAGAATATATACAAAGAGTATGAGGTCAGGGAGGGAACCAGGAGAGGTTGCGAGGATCTAATGTCAACCTGACCCGTTCGCGGCAGCGGACGTTTGGGCTACTACTTTTTTCACAATAAAATTGTCTAATTTATACATACCATGACTTAAATTTAAGTTATTGACAAATGTATCTTTGATCAGACTGGATTCTATTATATTTCTCGTCAAATATGACTTATCTTTAACAATTTCTTTAGCACCCTCCCAATTTATACAATGATTAAAATCCCTTAGGTGAATAAATAAGGCATTAGAAATTTGCCCACTCTTGACGCTATACTGATGTTGTTTTAACCTTACTTTTAATTCTTTTCCAGTCTGACCAATATAGCATTTGTCGCAATTTTTACATGGAATTGAATATATACATCCTTCTTCCTTATATGGAGAGTTTTTAATTAAAAGACTTCTAACTGTATTGGAGTTCTTAAATGCCACTTGAATGTTGAAAGTCTTAAGAATATGTGGTAGTTTGACGAAATTCTCGTTGAAAGGCAGTACAAGTAGGTTCTTTACATTAAAAGTTTTACTAACTTTTTCCTCGTAGAAAGATTTCTTTGCCGATTTATAAGAAATCCCCACAAGGTGCTTAGGATATTTTAATTTTGAAGCTATGTCAAATATTCTTAAGAGTTCATCATCCAAAAACTCCGGACTGCAAATTGTATGGGCTCTCAGAAACATTGATGACAACACTGACATCTTTGTCCTGCAATGATGAGACGAATAAAAATGTACGTATGAAAGAACATTGGTGGGTTTTCTATAGACATCAAATTTGAAGGACCTTTCCTTTCTGTAAATCATTACATCAAGGAAAGGTAAATGATTATTTTCTTCTATTTCCATGGTAAATTTAATGGAAGGGACCAAAGCATTGAGTTTAGTTAAGAACAAAGTAGGATCATCATTTGCAGGCCAAATACATAAGATATCATCAATGTATCTGTACCATGTGACAAAATGGGGGAGAATCTTAGGTAATAATTTAGTTTCAAAAAATTCCATGTAAAGATTGCTAAGAACTGGAGAAAGTGGGTTACCCATAGCCATACCAAACTTTTGCTGGAAAAAATTACCGTCAAATACAAAATATGAGTCAACAATGCATAATTTAATTAATTCAATGATAGTGGTGGTAGGCAGTGGCAACTCATGTTTCTTCAATTCTTCTTCAAGATACAACAATAAATCAAAAACCGGTACACGAGTAAATAACGAGGTAACATCATAACTTATTAACTTAAAATGGTAATTTAAATTTAGGTTGTTAAGCTTATCAACTAAATCTACATTGTTCTTAATGTGGCTACTAGAGATGGAGCCTACAAGAGGACTTAAAATAGACACTAGCCACTTAGATAACTTATAACTGGCAGATCCTATGGAACAAGTAATAGGTCTCACCGGGTTATTAGGCTTGTGAGTTTTGATTAATCCATACATGTATGGCAAAGAAGGTGAGGTGGATGAAAACTCTTTAATTAAGTGGTCATGACCTTTTAAAAGTTGTTTTAATTTTGATCTAAATTTGTTGTTGACGGACTCTAAAGGATTTTTCTTTAACTTAGTGTATGTGTTTTCATCACTTAATAAGGTTTCCATTTTGTCAATGTAATCGATCTTATTCAATATTACAACACTATTACTTTTATCTGCTTTAGTAACATGCAATTCTTTGTCATTCTTTAAATTGTTGTACTCTTTGAGAAAACGTTTCGGGCAAGTGGGCTGGTTAGAGTTAGACAAAGAATTATACACAAAACCTTTGCAAATATTAATGTCATCACTGGATACATCACCAAATTTTTCCAGATTACAAAAGGCTTTTGCTATACTAACACTATCCACCTGTTTGGATGTGGCAAAACTAAGTCCATAACCCAAAGCACACTTGGCATCATCACTTAAGGGTTTGTCGGACAAATTAATCACAAAATTTGGATTTGCATGTTTGGTCCAGTTACTGTCTTTGATTAAACTGAATAGACGAAAGCGCTTGGTCATCAGTTTTTCTTTTTCCTTGGTGGTTTTTCCGCATATTTAGAATCACGAGTTTATGTGATTTCTCATGCATATATATATATATATATATATATATAAATTTATATATATATGTATATGTGTGTGTGTGTGTGTGTGTGTGTCTGTGTGTGTGTGTGTGTGTGTGTGTGTGTGCCTGTGTGTGTGTGTGCCTGTGTGTGTGTGTGTGTGTGTGTGTGTGTGTGTGTGTGTGTGTGTGTGTGTGTGTGTGTGTGTGTGTGTGTGTGTGTGTGTGTGTGTGTGTGTATGTGTGTGTGGGGGGGATCCCATTGCGACTCCATCAATTTGGCAATATTTGTTTCCACGGGGGCAAGTGAACGGGACCTCTTTTGTACAGCATTCAAGCAGTTTACGTAGTGTAAGTTCTGGAATGTCTAGTGTAGGTGTAGTGTCATCGTAGTACACTTTGTTGATGATGTAATCAATTGTTCGATCTACGGAAATATTAGTGTATAACCCCTCCACATCAAGAGAAGCGATTCTACCTTTAGCAGAATTGATGGAGTTGCAATGGGATCCCCCCTTGGAGTATTAATTGCTAACTTCTTCATGGGCTGCGTAGAAGAAGAAGTATTCAGTAAAACAGAAAAGCCAGATATTTATTGTAGATACATTGATGATGTCTTCATTAAAACCAATAACAGCAATGAAGCTGAAAAACTCCGACACCTATTACAAGAGACATCTGAACTCACTTTCACTATGGAAGATAGCATTGACGGAGCTTTACCCTTCCTCGACCTCTTAGTGAAACAAAATGAAAATTCTTTTAATACAACAGTGTACACAAACCCCACAAACCCTGGACACTGCCTTAATGGATCCAGTGAGTGCCCTCAAAGATATAAGGACTCTACCATCAGTGCCTATATCCGAAGAGCACTAACTCACTGCAGCACATGGACATAAGTGCATGATGAAATCGAACGTTCCACTCAAGTTCTGATCAATAACAGCTTCAGTGAAAAAGAGATAAATTTTCAAACAAAGAAAATAATGGACGGCTGGCATAACAACAACAATGATAAACAAAAAGAGAAAATCAACATATATTATAAATCCACTTTTTCGTCAGCTTATAAAAAAGATGAACGCATTATGAAAAAAATTATAAAAAGAAACATTAAACCAGTCAATCCAGAAAAAATACTAAACCTAGTGATTTATTATAAAAATAAGAAAACTAGCCACCTCCTTATTAGAAACAGCCCCCAACAAGAGAGAAAGGAACTTCAGAAATCACATGTCATCTATAGGTTCACATGTACACGAGGGAATTGCGAAGCCCTCCCATCCACCTATATTGGCATGACGACACTGAGGTTATCCCGTCGCCTCTCATACCACCTGACATCTGGAGCCCTTAAAAATCACTTAAGAGAAGCCCACGGCATAACACTAGCAAGAGAGACACTAGAGAAAAACACCGATATTTTGGATTTATGTACTGACGATAGACGCCTCCCAATTTTAGAAGCGTTGTATATTAAAGAGTTGAGCCCAAACCTAAATGTACAAGCAGAAGACCTTAGAGCCCTTCCAAGCATGAGACAAACCGTTACAAATACAAACATGAGACATAACACCACAAACGCCAATACGAGACAAAACGCCACTCGTCCAACTATAAGACAAAACGCCATAACCAAAAGCATGCCACATTCCGCCACAACACAAACCCGGAGGCTCCCTAGCGCACGTGACATTTCGTCCCTGCCCGTAATACCAGGTGACCTCCCCCAGTGATTAGCAAGTATAGGAACTCTAGTATAAAACTTAGATCTTTACTAGAATCTTCGGATTAATTCTTATCCCTATAGCTACTGAAGAAGGGTCTTGAACCCGAAATCGCGATCTAGCTAATATGACTACATACAGCCAAGTCATAAATTTCCTTCCTAAGGACAACAAATCCCTAATAAGGTATATGGAAAATACCTTTGAGAAAATTATTAATGCACAACTAGCCATCACTTTTAATGAAACATGCATTAGAGAAAAACTCCTGCCCAAATACACTGACAATATATATATACTGTATATATATATATATATATATATATATATATATGTATATATATATATGCATATATATGTATATATATATATATATATATATATATATATATAGAGAGAGAGAGAGAGAGAGAGAGAGAGAGAGAGAGAACATAAATTTCAGTGAGTGACAAAAAGAATGAGGCACATGGACAATCAGACAGACAGAATAGCAGCCTGTCAGAAAAACTAATAGACGTGTAGATAGAAGGACGGTCGTACAAATACACCCACACACACTCACACCCACCCACACACACTCATCTCCCCCCACAGCGCGCGCACACACACACACACACACACACACACACACACACACACACACACACACACACACACACACACACACACACACACACACACACACACACACACACACACACACACAAACGCACAAACACACACACACACACACACACACACACACACACACACACACACACACACACACACACACACACACACACACACACACACACACACACACACACACACACACACACACACACACAGACACAGAAACACATATGTGTACCAAGACAAAGACAGAAAAAGGTGTATATTAAGTGCTGGTTTAACAGAAGGTGCAGTGAGGCAAAAGACAGAAGAGATAAAGCTTGGAAAAGATGGAGAAGAGATAAAAATCATGGAAAGCGACAAATATATATCAATGTAAGGAATGAATATGTAAAAGTACGCAGAGAGGAAAACAATTATGAAAAAGACATAATGAAAAATGTAAGAACCAACCAAAATTGTTCTATAGATGTGTTAGCAGTAAACTAAATAAAGCAGCAACAGGAAGTGGTAAAATTACGCCAAGGGAATATTGAATATATAGAGGATATAGAAATGGCTGAAGTCATGAACAAACACTTCAAGTTTGTGTTCACTAGAGAAACTATACAGCATGGGGATGAAAGAAATGAAGTTAGATTCCCGCCCACGATAAAAATAATTGTAACAAGATAAGAAATAATGGACCAAATAATAAAACTTGATGTCAGGAAATCGTACGGCCCGGGTGGAATGTATAGATGAACCAATAGACAAAGTATATAAGGTAATAAGCTGCTCATTCAAAGAAGGAAAAATACAGGAAGACAGGAAACATGCCAATATCGTACCAACATATAATGGGGCAAACAAGGAAGGCCCAACAAATTACAGGTTGGACTCCCTTACAAAACATCTGGAGGAAAACAATATATCAAACCCGAGACAATTCGAATTCAGACAAGGAAGATCATGTGCCACAAATTTGATCTGTTTCTATTCAAGCCTAATAGATACAATAGAAGAAAGGTATGGATGGGCTGATTGTGCTTTCCTAGATTTACAAAAAGCTTTTGATAAAGTACCACACAAAAAATTAAGAAAACTGGAAACTACAGGAGGGATACAAGGAAAACTATTGAAATAGATGGAGAACTTCTTGCATGAAAGGAAAATGGGAGTAGTGCTCAGAGATTAGAGTTCTACTTGGGAAGAAGTAATTACTGGTGTCCCACAGGGATCAGTATTGGCTCCGATAATGTTTGCTATTTATGTAAATGATGTGGATGTGGGTGTAGAATGTTACATGGACTTCTTTACAGATGACGCAAAACTGATGAGGAAAGTAAGTACAGAAACGGATTTACTCTAGTATATCGTAACCAGTTGACTTGTTCAGAGCCAGTTGAGATCTGTGCTAGGAAGCAAGGCAACTGACCACAAAAAAATGGTGACTGTTGCCACTACATAAATTTTTGGTGGTACAGTAATATTTACAATGTGACAAAAATAGGTATTTACATGGTTGAGTGATACACTCAATATTAAATAAAATATATGCAATCATCATACATAGAAAGGACATGGCATATTTTAATCATACATGGTGAAAAATAAGATATAAAGATAATCCCCTCTGTGGACGTACGCTTCTCAACGGTAGCACCTCGTGCGGACCAGGTGTCCTAGGAAGTCAAGGTCAGGTCAGCCTAATTCCAGTTAAGTGGCCTCTGGCCGGGTTCTAATTAGACCTGACACTCAACAGCTGCTTGGTTCTGTTGCTGGGACGTACGCAGCGTCGTATGCTTGATACCTATCTTTTCGTATTGTGACGTCCTGTGAAGTGCATTTGTGAAGTCCTGTGTTGTGTAATATATCTTCTTCCAACAGTACTTGGTCCGGCTATCAGTCGCTGTCCTCTGCGATTTGCTCGTAGAAGATAATTCAATAATATTTACCTAAACCTAATGACATGTGGAAAATAGATACAATTCCGTTCACCTAGATGTGATCTTATATAGTGGCCTTTTTATGTGTCTAGGAAGAGGAGTAGGTGGAGCTGGTGGAGAGGAGATGGGAGAATCTTGTGATGGAATGGTTGTTGGAGATGGAGATGGGATATACTAGAGGTCTAGGCCTCGAGGTACTACTTTTATATTATCTTTGTGTAGGACTTTTTTCGTTAAATTCTGCAAACTATGTGCTTTGACTTTACTGTTTAGTACTAGACCAATATCGCGAAAAGGTCCCGTAAACTTAGGAGAAAGTTTCAATGTGGGTGTGTGGTTGAGGGTGTACACAATGTTTCCAATTTCAAATATGCAATGCTAAAGGAGTGTAAATTTGAAATCTGCGACCAGTTAACTGAAATATTCAATAAATCGGTAGACACTGGTTTTGTTCCAACTGCTTGGAGGTAGGCAAACGTTGTTCCTGTTTTTAAGAAGGGAGATAGATCGTCTATATGCAACTACAGGCCAATCAGTTTGACATCGGTTATAGGAAAAATGCTTGAATCAATAATAGTAAATAGACTCAGAGAACACATCGAAGGGCATAATTTAATTCGTGATTCACAGCATGGTTTCTCCAAGGGTAAGTCATGTGTGACTAATCTTCTATCCTTTTAGACTAAAGTATATAAGGCGTCATATAACAATGATAATTACGACGTTATTTACCTTGACTTTAGCAAAGCGTTCGACAAGGTACCACACCAGAGACTACTAAATAAAATCAAAGCCCATGGCATAGGAGGAAAAGTGTTAGAATGGATTAGAGCTTGGATTAGTAACAGAAAACAGCGGGTCACCATAAATGGAATAAAATCTAGGTGGGGCAATGTTACTAACGGGGTCCCCCAGGGCTCGGTTTTGGGTCCCTTATTGTTCATTATGTACATAAACGACTTAGACGATGGGATAAATAGTGATGTTAGTAAGTTTGCGGACGACACTAAAATAAGACGCCTAATTAGGTCAGGAGACGACGCAGAGATTCTGCAGGATGATCTTAATAAATTGTTAACATGGTCGGTGAAATGGCAAATGAACTTCAATATCTTTAAGTGCAGCGTGTTAAACGTAGGGCTACACAACCCCGAAAATGGATACAATTTAGATAACACGTTTTTAGAAAAATCTGAGTGCGAGAGGGACTTGGGTGTTCTGGTGAGTCCGGACCTCAAAACTAGGAAGCAGTGCATTAGCGCCAGAAATAAAGCTAACAGCGCATTAGGCTTCATTGCTAGGACGGTAACGAATAGAAGTGCAGAGGTAATTATTAAACTCTATCTAGCGATAGTTAGACCCATCCTTGACTATGCGGTACAGTTTTGGTCTCCGTCTTACAGAATGGACATCAATTCACTAGAATCAGTACAGAGAAGAATGACCAAAATGATACATGGACTCGGAAATTTGCCTTACGAAGAGAGGCTTAGGCACCTAAACTTACACTCTCTGGAAAGACGTAGAGTGCGGGGTGATCTAATAGAAGTGTTCAAGTGGATCAAAGGTTATAACAAGGGTGAAGCAAACAAGGTCATCATAATAAAACAACAGGGCAGGACTCGCAGTAATGGGTATAAACTGGACAAATTTAGATTTAAGAAGGAAATAGGCAAAAATTGATTTACTAATAGGGTGGTCGATGAATGGAATAAACTTCGTAACCATGTAGTAAGCGCTGAAACTATCAGTTGTTTTAAGAAACGATTATACAACTTTATGGATGGGGATGACAGGTGGTGATGGATACGGAGCTGCCTAGTGTAGGCCTTATGGTCTCTTGCAGTCTCCTTTATTCTTATGTTCTTATGTTCTTGTGATTTTTTTTACTTCGAAGAGGTAAGATTGGTTGGTGGTCTGTGTGGATATGTATCTCGTAACCAAGGATTATATCTTTGAAGTGCTCAAGGACGTATGTTACAGCTAGTGCTTCTATTTCCATTACTGAATAATTTTATTCATGTTTGTTGAGTGTGCGGTTTGCATAGGCAGTTGGTCGAAGTTCTGTGTCATGTTGTTGCATGAGGACTATGCCGATGCCTGTGTAGCAAGCGTCCGTGTTTATTGTGAAAGGAAGCTTGTGATTTGGAAAGGCAAGGAGAGGTACTGTCGTTGAGGCTTATTTTAAGTCATTAAAAGCTTTCTCTTAGTCAGGTGTCCAGTTAAAGGGAGTGTCTTTCTTAAGTAAAGCGGTTAAGTGTGCTGCTATACCAGCATAACCTTTGATATACCATCTGTAAAAACCTAATAGACCAGGAATGAAAGTATGTGGTTAATAGAAGTAGGGCGTGGAATATCAATGACTACCTTGACCTTGTCCTGCGAGATTAAAATTCCTTGAGAGTTAAGGACGTGCCCTAGGAGGCGTATTCCTTTCTAATGGAAGAAGTACTTCTTAATTAAGCTTCAGTTTGAGTCCTGCCTTTGCTAGTCGTGAGAAGACAGTGTTAAGCGTGTGTAGGTGTTTGTTAATAGATTTAGATGCGATGATAATGTCATTGATATACATGAAAACTGAGTGTCCTAGGAGGCCTGCAAGTACTGTGTGCATGGGGCGTGTGAAAAAAGAGAAGGCTGGAACAAGACCCGTAGCAAGGCGTTTGAATTGGAAGTGTCCATTGTTCGTGCTGAATGCTGTGAGAAGTCTAGAATATGTATCAAGGGGAATCTGGAAATATCCTGACATGAGGTCCAAGGTTGTGAAAACTCCATTGGTTTCGCCGACAGAGTGTAAGATGTCGTGTAATACCGGATTTGGGTGTCTTTCTGGGATAATTAATTTGTTTAATTCTCTGAAATCTACAACTAGGGGGAAAGAACCATCCTGTTTTGGAACAACAAAGAGAAGGAAATTCCATTCAGAGATAAGGTTCTATTATATATTGCTCGATCATGTCTGTTATGAGGTTATCTACGATCGTGCGTTTAACTGTGGGGTAATCTGTATGTGAAAATGAAGCGTGGTTTTGCGTTATCCAGGAGTATATGGAACTGAATAAGATTTGTTAATCCAAGAGGCTCACCTGGCAATACGATGGTATGTCTTAATATGTTGCAAAGAGTAACTAAGTAGGCTTGTGCACAAGGGAAGACTACGGGGCTGAAACGCGATGCATGAATGGGTTTCTGTGTTTTTAGCACATTGGAAGTTGTGGTACACACTTGTGATTGGGGAATTTGTCCTTCATGAGTTGTATATGTGAGGGATATACCAAGAAACCACAAATATTAGTGCGAACTGTGAGATAGGGGAGGGGGCATTAGTATTTTTTGCGGTCAATATGCACGTGTGATCTTTCTTTTATGTTGAGATGATGGCGGAAAGTAGGAATATATCATTCACTCGGCTTGTCTCTGGCATACAGATTACATCACTGTTTGGGGCTTGGAAGACTTGTATGTGTAATTTTATATAATCATGAGGGAACAACATTTTTCAACTGATAATTACTCTATGAGCGTGTTTGAAAATAGATAACACTTGT
>NC_134783.1:11282936-11287936 GCF_046742065.1 Oratosquilla oratoria
AAACATACATACATACATACATACATACATACATACATACATACATACATACATACATACATACATACATACATACATACATACATACATACATACATATATACGTACATACATACATACATACGTAATACATACATACATACATACATACATACATACATACATACATACATACATACATACATACATACATACATACATACATACATACATGCATGCATACATACATACATACATACATACATACATACATACATACATACACATATACATGCATGCATGCATGCATGCATACATACATACATACATACATACATACATACATACATACATACATACATACATACATACATACATACATACATACATGCATACATACATGCATACATACATACATACATACATACATACATACATACATACATACATACATAAATACATACATACATACATACATACGTACATACAAAGGATTACAAAGGCGGAGCATGCCAACAGGAGACCTTTTGGTCCATATCTAGGTCGGATGCAAAAAAAAAATCAGAATAATAAAATATTAAATAAAAACTATAATAATGTAAATAACAAATAAAATACTGTACATAAATATATGTATAGGTATAGTTAGATAGTAAACAAACAGGTAACTAGTAACTAATAATAAATTGACATATAACTAATAATAAATGAAAATCAACCAGACAAATGATAACAAAACAAAAACAAATAATATGAAATAAATTATAATCATTACAACATCTTGCTTAGGTGTTTATCTAAATGATTCTTAAAGCTTCGAACTGAACTACATTGCACTACCTGTGCAGGAAGTTTATTCCATTCATTAACTACACGGTTGGCAAAGTTGCTTCCACCCACTTCCAAATTGAGTCCACTTCCAGACAGTTTGAGACCATTGTTTCTTGTCTGATTCTCATTCAATGTAAAAATCCTGTCACCTTTGATGTTGTCACTTCCCTTCAAAATCTTAAAGACCTGTAACAAGACACCTCTGAGTCTACGCTTTTTTAGGGAAAACAGATTCATATATTTTAGTAGATTTTCGTATGATTTAGTTGTTTTTTTATTTGGAATCAGTTTTGTGGCTCGCCGTTGTACTTTTTCCAGTCTGTCAATGTCTTTAATGAGATTCTGTGACCATACGGAAACAGCATATTCCAAATGTGGACGAACTAACGATTTATATAGCTTGTTAATGAGTGATGGACTTTTGAAATCAAAAGATCGCGCAATCAGTCCTAGAATCTTATTTGCTTTCTCAGAGGCTGAAATACACTGCTTGGATAATTTGAGGTCGTTACTGATAATTACGCCGAGATCCTTTTCACTATCCACTTTTGTTAACGAATTTCCAAATAACTTGTAATCGTACTCACTGTTATCTTTACCCATGTGCACCACCTTGCATTTACTTGTGTCAAATTTCATTAGCCACCTTTCAGACCATTGCTGTAATTTATCTAAATCTTCTCGAATATCTAATTGGTTTGAGTGATCATTTGCCACTCCGCACAGCTTTGCATCATCAGCAAATTTGGAAACAGTAGATTTCAGTCCATGGTCTATATTACCCATATATACCATGAACAGAAGTGGCCCAAGAACGGAACCTTGAGGAACTCCACTTGTAACATCCTTCCATCCAGAAGTCCCTCCATTTAAAACAACTCCCCGTTCTCGACCATTCAACCAATTACTAGTCCAACCTAATAGGCTACCACTTATTCCGTGTAAAGCTAATTTAGTAAGTAGTCCCTCGCGTGGGACGGTATCAAAAGCTTTTGCAAAGTCTAGATATATGAAATCTACATTGTTTCTTTTGTCATAATTCGAGATAACTGTGTTGTAGAATTCGAGTAAGTTAGTCACGCAAGAACGTTTCCGTCTGAAACCATGCTGGCCATCATTTATCAAACGATCACTCTCCAAATGATGTTTGATAACATCTCTGATGATAGTTTCCATTATTTTTCCCACGACTGAAGTCAAACTCATAGGCCTATAGTTATTTGGGTTCTTTTTGTCACCTTTTTTGAATATGGGAGCAACGCTAGCCAGCTTCCATTCTCTTGGGACATCCCCGGATATGATGGATTTCCCGAAAATAATTTCTAATGGAACAACAATCTCATTTTTCATTTCCCTCAACATCCTTGGATGCCAACCGCCAGGCCCTGGTGTTTTATTAACTTTGAGTTTATCTATACACCTTCCAAAGACCAAGTGAATACATACAAACATACATACATATATACATGCATACATACATACATACATCCATACATACATACATACATGCATACATACATACATACATACATACATCCATACATACATACATACATGCATACATACATACATACATACATACATACATACATACATACATACCCAAGGGGTTACAAGTAAGGTAGTCGATAAAGATTTTTCAGCGAAAGCTACTAACGTTTAACAAGATGCTAAAGGAGAAGAAAGACTGCGTCTATAGCGACGATTTGTTGGATTCCTTGGAAGTTTACGTTGGAGAAATTCCTGAAGAAAGGATAGAAGGTTTTGTGAAGCACTATTTTGCTGGATATAAAAGCTTCACAAAGCATGGAGGAAAATCTGATCACATAGAGTACCAGAAACAATATTTGCAGAGGAGTTTCGAGGCTCAAAAGCGCTTAGACAAGGCGAAAAAGTACGCCATAAAAAGAGCCTGCCAACAAAACCCGAAGCCTGTAGAACCTTCTCAGAGTGAAACCACACCTATAGTTGTTGAAAAAGAGCCCGTGGCGGAGCCTTCAAATAGAGAAGAGGAGCCCGTGGCTATGTCTTCAGATAGTAAACAGGAGCCTGTTGTTTTGCCTTCGGATAGAAAAGAGGAACCAGTGGCTATGCCTGCAAATATAGAAGAGGAGCCGGTGGCGGGCCCGTCGACTGATGCTGATAATCCGGAGCCACTTTCGTTACCCGTTGATAGTACACTGGCAGAGATAAAGCAAAGCTTGAAAGAGACTAAAGCAGAAACCAGTCAAGCGAGGAAAAGTACGCCACTGAGACGCACTAAACGAACAAAAGCAGAGATCAAGGCGGCAAAAGAAAAGAAGGCTAAAGAAGCCAAGGTAGCAAAAGCTATAAAGGCAGAGATTAAACGTATGAATAGGAGCGATTTCCTATCTTCGCTTATTCCAGTAGCTGCCGCGGATATTCGTGCTGGAGCCGTTGAAAAGATAGCCAATATGCGCGAGGAACGCAAAGATCTCGGCAAAAAACCACAGTTCTTAGAGATGAAAGAGCGTCTGATGATGTCATTCTGTGGTTATATGACAGAAAGCGACGAGTCACGGGTACCTCCTCACTCAGTCGGTGAGATGGGCGCATTTAGGTGTAAGAATTGTCAAGCTTTGCTTTTCAAGACAGAAAGGAAGACCATTTGTTGCAACGGGCAAAACTCCCAAGGCGATATTTAAATTGACGACACTAGACGAGGGCATCAAGGGACTTTATGATGGTTCCTCTTCACTCTCAAGGCACTTTCTCGATAACATTGTAGCGTTTAACAACGTCTTCTCCTTTACCTCCTTCGCAACCTCAGGTTCCCTAAGTGACAAAAGAGAAATGGCGCTTTGTTACAAGATTCAAGGCAAGGTTTATCACCGTTTGGGTTCGATGAAGCCAAACCTGTTGGTATCAGAACACGACGACTGGGGTTTAACAAACGCACCGTTTTGGAAATCTGCAGCAAGTTTCCTCGATTTGTACTTTTACCACGACAAGGAACAACAGCTAAAACTACGTTGTGAAACGGTCGAACAGTTCATGAATCAAAGAAAAAAGGGGCCGAAAGCGAACACCGAGACGATTAAACGTAGAAAGCGTGAAACCGCCGAATTCTTGAGGAACGAAGAGATCATAGAGCAACTATACGCGCATTTGGTTAAGCACAACGCATCACTGAAGGTAATCTTGGAAGAATTGGAAACCTCAAAGAAACTCATTCAGACTTACGTTAATAAGGAGAGAGCTATACCAAACGTGGCTATTACGTTAAAGACCGCAGAAGGGGTTGCAACCAGGGAACACAAAGGTGTCTATCATTTGCCAACGGCGTCCTGCCAAGTAGGAGCCATAGTCAATTTGGGGCCAGAAAAGGACACCTTGAAAGTTACAATAGCGTCCCCTCTTCCTGGTTCGAAATACGCCCTTCGGATGATTAACTCGACCAATTACTTCTACGATCTCTTTCAATATCCTCTGCTATTACCTAACGGAGACAAAGGCTACAGCTTTACGATGGAAAAGAAGGACTCCGAGAAAAGACTTTCAGCACTTATGTACTATTCAGCTCTTTACATATATACATACATATATACATACATATACAGTATATGTATATATATAATATATATATATGTATATATATATAATATATATATATACACGTGTATAAATACATATATATATATATATATATGTATATGTAAAATCGTATACACACACACACACATATACACACACATCACACACAATCAACAAAAGCCAGGGGCAAACTTTCGAGAGATGTGGACTTCTGCTTGATTCCGTCCAATGCTTCGCACATGGACAACTATACGTGGCCTGTTCACGAGTAACCAACTGGAACGCGTTGGTGTACTACACGGGCTGGCGTAGAGGTGATGAAGGAGTTGAACGCCGGCCGGCCTTTAACAGGGTATATAAAGAGTTGTTTGTTGAAACCGAGACAGTAGATGTCGAGGAGGAGCCAGCGAAGGACGCTATTGGTAGTAAAGCTCTTTTTGAGGAGGAAGAAGTTGAGTTCGAAAGCAAAGACATACCCGAAGGTATTCACAAGATCACAGAAGAAGATTGCATCAAGATGATCATGCCAGATTGGGTAATGCGTGATGAAGAGGAAGAAGAGGAAGTTAACGCACCCGAGCAAGGGGATGAAGGGGTTGTCAAACCACCTCCGTCTCCTGACAGCGACGAAGAAG
>NC_134783.1:11315436-11330436 GCF_046742065.1 Oratosquilla oratoria
GTGCTAAGTTCTCTAATTACCTGGCCAAATAGCATTGGCGGTATAGGTAAAGGCATGGGAATTATCTTCTAAATTATTATGCAGAGCTTTCGCCTAACAGTTAGGCATCTTCAGTGCTAATGAGTACAGTGTGTGGAAAATGATTATAAATACACAATACACAGATCACTTGATAGCGCCATTGGAGAGGTGAAGGGTGGGGCGCCTCGTGAGCTTCGTCGTAGTCATCCCTATGTCCACCCATTATAGAGCTGACGAGGAAGCCCTTAGAAAAATCATCTACAAAGACGTGAAACCCACCAACGACAACGACAAAATAGATCTGGTTATTTTCTATAAAAACATGAAGACATCCCAACTCTTTATTAAGAACAACCCCTGCCAGAGGACACCGGAACATCAACGTAGCCATCTCGTTTATGAATACTCCTGCAGAAAAGGGAACTGTGAAGCCCTCAATGAAACATACATAGGGATGACTACGACGAAGCTCACGAGGCGCCTCTACAATGGCGCTATCAAGCGACACCACGAAGACGTACATCAGACCCCACTGACAAGAAAGAATTTGGAGGAGGGCATCACTATTTTACAGACAGAAACAAACCGCACACGCCTTTATATCCTAGAAGCCTCATACATAAAAGATAAAAACCCTACCATGAACAGACAGACTCCGGACCCATTCACTATCCCCACATCAAAAGACATCGAGGTCAGCTTAACGGCTCACAGCCGCTAGGCCCGGGGGCGGCGCTTCGCGTCCTCCTTCCTGATTGGTCAACCGGATCAGCACTGAAGTGTTTGTGATCTATGTATTGTGTATTTATAATCATTTCCCACACATTGTACTCATTAGCACTGAAGATGCCTAACTGTTAGGCGAAAGCTCTGCATAAAAATTTAGAAGATAATTCCCATGCCTTTACCTATACCACCAATGCTATTTGGCCAGGTAATTAGAGAACTTAGCACGACACAGCGCGCCAGCATAAGAAAAGTCGAGAATGTCAGCAAAAAACCCGTGAATGCAGAAGCTGCTGCAAATTTTAATGACATTTGCCTACCCAACTATAGCAATATATATATACATATATATATATATATATATATATGTATATATATATATATATATGTATATATCTATATACTGTATATATATATATATGTATGTTACATCTACACTGAATGGTTCCAGCGATCAATTGATATTATTCAACCACAAACAACTTTTAATTCCATGCCATCGCAATCGAGACTGAAGAATCGCTCGATGGAGACATTTTGTTGGAAATTGAAACGTGGACGAGCCGAGGATTCGAACCCAGCTAACCGTAACAAAGTTACAGTGACTTAAACCAATGCGCTATCTCTTGATAGCGCATTGGTTTAAGTCACTGTAACTTTGTTACGGGTTAGCTGGGTTCGAATCCTCGGCTCGTCCACGTTTCAATTTCCAACAAAATGTCTCCATCGAGCGATTCTTCAGTCTCGATTGCGATGGCATGGAATTAAAAATTGTTGGTAGTTGAATAATATATATATGTATGTATATATATGTGAATATATTTATATATATATACATATATACATATATATATATATGTGTGTGTGTATGTGTGTGTATGTGTGTGTGTGTGCGTGTGTGTGTGTGTGTGTGTGTGTGTGTGTGTATATAATCTACCGAAAAAAATCAAATACTAACTTATAGAGGAATCCACGAAAGACTGAGATGAATTTAAGCTTAAAGAATTATCTAAAAGTCATTTTATCGTCTATAACCAGAGCTTCTATCCACTTCTTACTGGCGGGATACCTTAGAAATTATGATTTTTTCATATGATTGTTTTTCATAACTAAATATATATTTTTCATTACTCTTAATAATATTACGTGTCTGTTAGCCTGCATGCTGGTGTCATATTTTTATAGAAACCTGTATTAATCTACTAACCAAAGGTTAATAAAATGGTACAGGTAGGTGTATGAAGTATTTTCTGCATTTCAATGAAAAAGAACACACACACACACACACACACACACACACACACACACACACACACACACACACACACACACACACACACACACACACACACACACACACACACACACACACACACACACACACACACACACACACACACACACGCGCACACACACACACACACACACACACACACACACACACCACACACACACACACACACACACACACACACACACACACACACACACACACACACACACACACACACACACATATATATATATATATATGTATATATATATGTATATATATACTTTCACCACCCCAAGTCACCACAGTCACTTAAATTTGACTTGTAATATCACTCGTCTCGAGGCCCCTTGCCTCTCGTTACGTGAGGTTCACTAATATTCAAGTTCCTCTTAAGTAGTAGGCCCAATGCCTTCTTTTTCCTGTAGTCTCACTATTTTCTAGGCCCCATGCCTATTCCTCTCGTCCTTTGGGTTAATAAAAGGGTGGTGAATTTTCTTTCTTCTTTCACTGTAATTTCACCTTCAGCTTACACTCGGGATCTCTTTTCTCTCGTCTCTACATCGTCTCCCGATCCTCTCTCTACACCCTCTCTATATCTTCTCCCTATATCTTCTCTATCTCTTCTCTGTAGAACGTCTGACGAGATCCCGTATCTTACGCTAAGCTACCTTCGTCTGACGTCACTAATTTTCTAAACCAATCCCCGGTGACTTCTCAAATAAATGTCACTCCTTATGGGCGTGACTTTGAATTCATGCACCAATAGTTTTTTTCCTCCTTCTGCACCTTGCACCAATCCGGAAAGCCATTTCAATGCCACTAGCAAAAATTGTTTACCTCAGCATTAGTCAAACGAAGGTAACCCGCGCTTACAATGTTGTGATTACATAAGCGATTATAAAAACAGTCACCACCGTCGGTGTGTTTACATAGACAAAACGTCGCCCTCACCTAGACATAACATTGCCCTCTTCGGAGGCGTCGAGTCTGAGTTATTCTACTGCCCTAGCTCATTTCCATTCGTACACTACCGGCCTCTTACAGGGCTCGGCAGCTACCCTTGGTCGTCCCGACCAATTTCTTATTTCCCTCTTACAGGGCTTGCTAATATATTTCTAGAATAAGCTAATCTACCCTTGCGTTATTGTTAATCTATCTTCCAAAATACATCATTCATGCTATAAATTGGGAATAATACATAAACATAATACCTATAAATGTGAATAACATGCATCTCAATATATATATAAGGTATTGAATTAAGCGGTTACATGGTTGATTTGCTTTGACAGAGCCAATCTCCGGAATACAACAAAGGCAATCAGTGCTGCCACTAACACTGAAAGTAAGGGTATGATTAGGATTGGTAACATATGTAAATCATTTGAGGGAGATCTTGACAATGGTCTTCTCTTAATTTTCAAGGGAGGGGAGTTTTCAGGCAATGTGAAGTTGAAGGTTGAAATGTAGGTGTCCTCGGTTAAATGCATTGTATTAAGGGTATTAGAAATGGTGGAAATAGTGTCTGCATGCAATTCGCAGTTATCTTGAATAGAGACAAGACCTTCAACCAAATCCAATTTAGGACTCAACCCGGGACAATTTATTGATACCTTTGTCTTGTTAGGGAAAAACAGGTAATGAGATCCTTGTATGTTACAATGAGGGATCTGGTCTACCAAAATTCGTTGGTAATGACAATTGTTCATAACAGACATATTCCTAACCAGAGAGTTCATGCGAAGCCTCTCGAACACAAAAGAGATCATGCTTTCTCTTAGATTGTCTACAGAAAGGATGTAATTGATTAGAAAATTCACTATGAGCACTAACTTTAAATTCTGAATGGTTTATCATCTTTTCAAAGATAATAGCAATTAATTTACCAAACACACTAATCTAGAGTTTGAGTGTCTCTTCTTGTTCAATATTCATAATTTCATATATTATTTTTCAACACATTTCATTTTCAAAGACAGTCTCATTACTTTAAAAATGGTCACAATACTCATGTGTGTACTCAGATGAGAGGTCCTTAAGTCCTTAAGGTTCCAAGTCTGACCACAGCAGATCCTATGTTTTAGGTTTCCATGTATCTGCTTGACACCAAGTTCCAGTTGTTTAGGTCTCCCATCCCAAATACAATACAAATGGTCAATACTATCTGTAAAATACATCAAGATTAATGTTCAACTCTTGAAAAATATCATTATAATATTCTCCATATTCTCCAGGGTTATCAATATTTATGCACAAAGTATTACTATAATCATCTTCATAGATCTGCAAGCTAATTTTCCTTATGTCATCTAAATGTCCTACCAATTCTTCTCTTGATTCTAAATGTTTAAGTTTAAACTTGTTTCCACCTGCAGAATCAATTACCCTATATGGACCAGTGTACCTTAGTGAAAGTTTATTATTGGGTGAGGTTGCTTTGACCATTACTAATTCCCCAATTTTCAATTCTAGTTTACGAGCTATTTTGTGTTGTTGTTCCCTCATCTCTTGTGAATACACCTGCATATGTTTCCTAACTCTTTGGTGAATACTTTGAAGAGTATTTATCCTATTGGATATATAATCATCCATATTATATATGGGTTTTTGCTCTGCTGTCAACATTTCATATGGCAGAGTTTTGTCCTCCCCAAAAATTATAAAATGAGGTGTATCCCCAGTTGCTACATTAATTTGATTGTTCAGGGTACACTTAACACAAGGAATCCAAGTATCCCAAGTTACACTATGAGGACTTATTAGGGTTCTAAGACATATAATTATCTTTTTGTTTAACCTTTCTACTACTCCATTACTTTGGGGATGGTTAACGAGTATATTGACTTTCTTGATGTGGAACACATTACATAGATTTTCCAAGATTTTGTTATTAAATTCAGTCCCATTATCTGAAACTAGGATGTTAGGTGTAGTAAAATTACAGATTATCTGATCATAGATTACGGAAGCAATAGTTTCAGCTTTCTTATTGATTATGGGTTGTAATATACAAAATCTTGAAAAATAATCAATAGCAACAAATAGGTATTTAAAGCCGTTCTCGGTTAGTGGTAATTCCAAAGTATCCATGTGAACTCTTTCCCAAGGTTTCTGTGGAATGGGATAGGTGAGTATAGGAGCAGGTTTTGGTGTATTTCCCTTCACCTTTACACATTTTACACATTTTTCTATATAATCATATATAGTTTTCTTCATACCTAACCAAAAGTACTTAAGTTGTGCCTGTCTATAAGTTTTATCCTTTCCAGGATGTGAACTACAATCACTATCATGAAGTAACTTCAATATCTCATTTACCAGAGTTTGTGGTATAACCAACTGATTTACTTGACCTCTAGAAATATCTTTCCCATTTACAAATGTTTTCCTATACAAAATTCCATTAATCAAATGAAATTCCTCTATCTTATACCCCTTTGGTAGCTTTGGAGGATCTCCTCTTGGGTTCATCAAATGCTTGATTATTGAATCACATGTCTCATCATCTCCCTGTTCTCTTATTAGCATTTCTTCATCTAAAGTTACTAATTCTTCTATACTACAAACAAAATTAATCAACCCTGTCCCAGTCATTGGTTGACTAATGTTTCTAGAAAGTGGATCTGCTACATTCCTTCTACCCGGAATATAATTAAATTGAACATCATAGCACTGAAGTATCGCAAACCATCTAGCAAGTCTGCCTCTAAGATTCTTATGCTTAAATAAGTTCTGAATAGCTGTGTGATCAGTCCAAACTCTGATGGGATACCCTAGTATCATATCCCTAAAACTTTCTAAAGAATAAATTACTGCTAAAGTTTCTCTTTCAGTTATAGAATAGTTCCTCTCTGCACTATTACAAAGTCTGGATGTGTAAGCTATGGGTTTTAAAGTTCCATTTCTCTCTTGCATTAGTATGCCTCCTAACCCTATGTCAGACGCATCAGTACAAAGAATAAATTCTTTTTCATAGTCGGGGAAAATTAAAATAGGTGAACTTGTGAGTTTATCTTTCAACTTGTCAAAAGCTTGCTGTTGCGCAGGTCCCCATATGAACTTTGAGTCCTTTCTCAACAAAGAACTTAGTGGATTAGCAATGTCAGCATAACTTTGAATGAATTTTCTATAATATCCTGTTAATCCCAAAAAGCTCCTAACCTTGTCTACATTGATCGGAACTGGAAAATTCTTGACAGCGTCCACCTTTGAATTTACTGTACTCAGTCCGTGTCTGTCTATCTTATGTCCTAAGTAAATGACACTGTCTTGCAAGAACTTACATTTTTCAAGTTTTACTTTTAACCCAGCTTCTCCTAGTCTTGAGAATATCAAATCTAATTTCTTAAAGTGCTACACTGCAGTCTGAGAAACTATTAAAATGTCATCTAGAAATACACTGGCAGTGTTTCCTAACAATCCATCTAGAATAGTATTCATTAATCTCATGTAAGTTAATGGACTATTACATAACCCAAATGGCATTCTCTTGAACTCATAATGTCCTGTTGTAGTAGAAAATGCTGTGAACTCTCTTGAATCTTCATGCAATTCTATTTGCCAAAAAGCTGATTTGATATCTATAGTACTAAAATATCTATTCTCAGTTCCCAAACTTCTCAAAATGTCACCGATAATGGGTAATGGTAACCTGTCACGAATGGTGTGCTTATTCAGTTCCCTGTAATCAATAACTGGTCGCATAGTCCCATCAGACTTTGGTACTAAGATCAACGGAAAATTCCACTCACTCTTACTATGTTCAATAATATCCTGTGATAACATTTCAGTGATGAGTTTATCTACTACAGCTAATCTAGAGTGAGGAACTCTGTAGGCTGGTATGTAGATAGGTTGTGTTCCTGGTTTTTAACTTAATGTGATGTTTTAAAACAGTTGTTTTGCCTAAGGCGTCCCCCCGGCAAAGCAATTGCTTTTTTATGTTTCATAAGCAAAGCAAATAAAGCTTCATCCAACTCAGGGCAATTAGTTGATTGTAATAATTCTTTATATCTATTTCTTAAGTCTATGCCTTCTTGTACTGAGCAAATTGATGAAGTTGGTAATTCTATCTCCTCACTATTCTCATTTAAAATCTTAATAGGTTTAGTACACACACCTGAATACATCCTATTTGTGTACCTTTCTTTAAAACTATCTCTTTATTCATAGTATTAATTACTAATACTTCTACTCTGTTCTTATTTGTCTTATAAATCCCTGAGTCCCACTTCAATCCTTTAAGTTTAACTGATTCTGGGACTGTAATTACTTCAGAGTCTACATTGATTCCTTTCAAACACACTTCAACCTTATTAATTGACATGGGATGTAACAATGTCGACCTTGTTAATCCGCAATCTGCAATTCTCAAGGCATCTGTGGTTAATAATTTAGTAATCTCTGGGATTTCTTGAACTTCTGAGTTGGGTTCACAAATTGTTTTACTTTCTGTAGGGTTGGACCGCTCGGCCTCGCTATCTAGGATAGAAATGTTATCTAAGGATTCATTGATTCCTGTCACTGGTCTTAAGTCTGGTTGATTTAAGAATGGGATTAACTGTGACTTCACTAAAATTCCTAAGTCAGCAGGACAAATTACCATGTTTTCTTTTCTCATAGTTGCAAATCCTATCAATAAATCTCCTGGAAAAACAGACTCTTCTACCACTATCACTGGGATGTACAATTGTTCATTTGTATATAAGGCAACTTCTAGCTCAATCTTGCCTAATGTTTTTAACTGATTTCCAGTTACACCTTGCAATGTGTAACGGATTGGTTCCAACATTTTCACTCCTGGGTTCAACTGGTTTAAAACTTTACTAGTAATTACATTAACTACAGACCCTGTATCAATAAAAATTTGAATAGGCTTATTGAACACTTTACCCGCAATGAGAGGTCCTACAGAAGTTTTACCAACAGTAATTATCAGTTTGTCAGTTTCTTTCATCTCCCTTGCATTCCCATATTTAACACAATACCGCCTATCGGTATATATATGGGGAGGTCTGAAATGGTTTATTCTGTGTCTGGGGGTTTTCCTCTTAGCCCTGGGGGTACCCGAAAATTTCGGCACTCATGAGTTCTGTGTCCGATTTTATTATGGTAAATACAGAATGGAGGGTTCCTACATTGATACTCATTGTGACCTTCGTATTTGCAATTTCTGCAAATAATCCCATAAAACATTCTTGTGCCTTGTGTCCCCAAGCATTACAATTAAAACATAGGATTCTGGTATCCCTATCCCTAGATGGACTTCTAGCATGCCGCCTATGTCCTACTTCTGTTTTCTTAAACTCTCTAGAGTTCCTATATTGGCTTTGTTGATTTATAGGCATTACATATGGGTTTATTGTTCTGGTCTCACTGTATCCTTGTAGAAGATAATCTACTTCTCCTAAACAGATATTTGATTTTAAATCTTTGTACAGCCTTTCTGCTGTTAAGTCATCAGAATTCTTTGCCAATAAGCTAAATGTAATCAATTTGATTACCTGTGAGATTTCCATCTTCTCACTAGATCTTTCTATCCAGTCTGAATCTTTCAAGATAGAATTCATGTCTTTTGACCATCTATCTAATCTAGCTAAGTACTCTGTGTCAGTTTCACTTGTCCTAACTTCCTTAATCATTTTTACCAATGATCTAATAGGATCCTGATCACATTTGGACATGAAATGTTTAAGAAAGGCTTTCTTGTAATTATCATATTGATTAATTAATTCCATTTGCTGAAAGTTAATGACAAACCTCGCCCTTCCATGCTCTGGATCTATATTCTCCTTGAGAATCTCAATCTTACGATTCTCATTTGTAATGTTTTTACTAACTATAAGTGTGTCAATAAGGTTCAAGAACTTGTTTACACCATATGTGTTAGACTCTCCTGTGAATTTTGGAATATTTGTATTTGATGTGTGAATTTCGTGTCTCAACACGTTAGAATTCTGAGGGGTACTCATACTTTACTAATACCTTGCTTTAGCCTGGCTGCTTGCGATGTCGCTTCGTGATGTCAATGTCTGGTTTGACGTCCTTCTACGGTCTTGTCATTCCTCAACGACGTTGTTCCTCCTCCATCACACACTCTGCCTTGAAGACCGCCTTGTAGATGATGATCTCCTTGAAGAATCTTGAAGAATGCTTGTTCCCAACGTAGCAGTTACTTGAAGTTGTAGATTTCTCTCGTAGTCGTAATACACTCTTGATTTTGGTTGTCTTGTTCCCGTAGACTTCTGGCGCCACTTCTCTTCGGAGGTGTTTAACACCCAGTTCGTTCCACCGCTGAGCACCACTTTCACCACCCCAAGTCACCACAGTCACTTAAATTTGACTTGTAATATCACTCGTCTCGAGGCCCCTTGCCTCTCGTTACGTGAGGTTCACTAATATTCAAGTTCCTCTTAAGTAGTAGGCCCAATGCCTTCTTTTTCCTGTAGTCTCACTATTTTCTAGGCCCCATGCCTATTCCTCTCGTCCTTTGGGTTAATAAAAGGGTGGTG
The DNA here is from genome assembly GCF_046742065.1 of Oratosquilla oratoria. Lineage (NCBI taxonomy): Eukaryota > Metazoa > Arthropoda > Malacostraca > Stomatopoda > Squillidae > Oratosquilla > Oratosquilla oratoria. The sequence goes on from NC_134783.1 coordinate 11,324,971, forward strand.
AATTTTCTTTCTTCTTTCACTGTAATTTCACCTTCAGCTTACACTCGGGATCTCTTTTCTCTCGTCTCTACATCGTCTCCCGATCCTCTCTCTACACCCTCTCTATATCTTCTCCCTATATCTTCTCTATCTCTTCTCTGTAGAACGTCTGACGAGATCCCGTATCTTACGCTAAGCTACCTTCGTCTGACGTCACTAATTTTTCTAAACCAATCCCCGGTGACTTCTCAAATAAATGTCACTCCTTATGGGCGTGACTTTGAATTCATGCACCAATAGTTTTTTTCCTCCTTCTGCACCTTGCACCAATCCGGAAAGCCATTTCAATGCCACTAGCAAAAATTGTTTACCTCAGCATTAGTCAAACGAAGGTAACCCGCGCTTACAATGTTGTGATTACATAAGCGATTATAAAAACAGTCACCACCGTCGGTGTGTTTACATAGACAAAACGTCGCCCTCACCTAGACATAACATTGCCCTCTTCGGAGGCGTCGAGTCTGAGTTATTCTACTGCCCTAGCTCATTTCCATTCGTACACTACCGGCCTCTTACACATACACACACACACACACACACACACACACACACACACACACACACACACACACACACACACACACACACACACACACACACACACACACACACACACACACACATGTATATATATATATATATATATATATATATATATATATATATATATATACATATATATATATACATACATATATTTACACACACACACACACACACACACACACACACACACACACACACACACACACACACACACACACACACACACACACACACACACGCACACACACTTTCAACGAACGGACGGCTTGACGAACGCTCTGAAGAAAAGTGCAGATTGAGGATACCAACGCAAAGAGAAGTGCCTTTTTGTATTTGCAGGGGGGGGGGAATTGCTCGTGAGGTAGTGGGAAAGTAAGGAAAGAGGAGAGGGGGAGGGATTACTGGGGAAATGGAAGGTAATGAGGATGTGGAGGACTTGGCCCAGGCAGACGGGCGGAAGGTCAACATGAAACGACCACCGGATGACGAAATGGCAAATAAAAATGTAAAGATTAGAAGTATAGAGTGGAGAAATACAGTAGAAAGTGACGAGAATATGTTCCAGGGATTTAAAGAGGGTGGGGGGGACACAACCCCCCCCAGACTGATAAGACTAGAGGAGAGAGTTGATAAGGTGATCGAGGACTTGGAACGTAAGTTAGGTAATGTAGGCTCCATTCTCCAAAGAATTGAAAGATTGGAACAACTAGAGAAGGCTAACAGAAACTTAACTGAAGAAGTAGAGGACCTAAAAAGACAGTTAGGAAATGTAAAGGAGGAGAATGAGAAATTGAAGAAGAATAGTAATGAAAACAGTGAGAAAATAGCTACAGAAGCTAAAAATTGGAGAATAACTCAAGAAGGGAATAAGGTTTCATTCACTGACATAGTCAAACAGCAATTGAAAGAACATAATGAAGACTCAGTTATTAAAGTGATGAGACAGAAGGAGAATATAGTAAGAGAATTAGCTGACAAAAAGAAATGTATAATTATATTAGGAATGGAAGAGAAACATAACCCAGATAGAACCGCAAGAATCAAGGAGGAAAATGAAAGGGTAAGCAGTTTATTAAAATTAGTCCAGGAAGATGAACCAGAAATTATAAAGGAAATTGAGGAAAAATTCAGACTCGGAAAATATAGTACAGATAAGACCAGACCAATTAAGATTAAATTCAGGTCACAAACAACGGCAGAGAAAATTCTATCCAAGACAGGGAAACTAGCAACAAATGATCAATATAAAAAGGTATGGATAAAAAGAGAAATGAATAAGGAGGAAAGAGAGGCAGAAAAGCAGAAAAGAATTGAAGCTAAGGCAAAAAACGAGGAAAGAACGGAGTCAGAGAAAGAGAGATTCTATTGGAGAGTAGTGAACATGAAAATAAAGCAGTTCGACATACTAAAGAAAAACATAAGGGAAACAGAGAACACAATGGAAGTGGCAGAAAACTAAGAGTGTCTTACACAAATATAGATGGATTGATAACAGGATTGAATGAACTGAATGATTATTTGAAAGAAAAAGAACCGGACATAATGGGAATTGTAGAAACAAAATTAAAAGGCCCACTACCACCCAACAGTGTAGGACATGATACATACAATTATTGGATTAGAAACAGAGAGAAAAAACAAGGGGGTGGAGTTATGTTCCTGACAAAGAAGGATATAAACGTGAAAGGTGTCATATATGGAAAGAATACAGTAGAGATGATTATGATAGAAGTGGAAGACCGAGATAAGAAGAGCAGAAAATTTGTGATCAACTATGTGCCTCCGAAAACAGCCTCATGGGAGGAGAATGAACATAAAAGTATGTTAGAGGACACAAAGATAGCATTAACTAAAATAATGGAAGACGGAGGAAGAATAGTTATGATGGGCGACTTTAATTGCAAAGAAATCTGCTGGGAAGAAATGACAGTAAAGAGTGGTGATGACTCATGGGGAAATGCTCTACTTGAGATGATTACTGACCATTCAATGACACAATGGATACAAGAGAACACTAGGTATAGAAATGAAGAAGAACCATCGAGGCTAGACTTAATAATTACATCTGAACCTAGAATAGTGGACAAGATTGAATATAAAACACCAATAGGTAAAAGTGACCACATATTGATTGAACTGGAACTTAATGAAGAAAAATATATGAAAAGAAATGAACAATATAGAAAAGGAAGAATGATGTATGAAAAAACAAACTTTGATAAAATAAGAGAATTCTTCCAACAAGAAAACTGGGAAGAAATATACAAAGAAGAAACATCAGTGGAAGAGAAATGGAATATTTTGACAAAAATTTACAAAGAAGGAGTGGAAAAGTATGTCCCAAGACAAAAACAAGAAAAAGAATATGTAAAATGCTGGTACAACAAAAGTTGTAGGGAGTTAAAAGACAAAAGAGACAAAGCCTGGACCGGATGGAAAAAAGACAGAAGACCTGAAAAATGGAAAATATATACTGGTTATAGAAATGAATATGTACAAAAGTGCAGAGAGGAAAAAAGAAAATATGAAAAAGATGTTATAGAAAAGTGTAAAGATCAACCAAAACTATTCTACAGATTTGTAAACAATAAACTGAAAAACAAACAAGACTTGGAGAAATTAAGACAAGGGGGAGTTGAATACACTGAGGAAATGGAAATGGCAGAAATTATGAACAAACATTTTAAATCAGTGTTTACAAGGGAAAATATACAACCTGAAGAGATTGAGTGGAAGGAAAAAGTCCCCCCTATGGAAGAAATAGAAGTAACGAAGAATGAAATATTGACACACTTGGGTAATTTTGATGTCAGAAAATCGCATGGGCCAGATGAAATAGCAAACTGGATTCTGAAAGAATGTAGGAATGAACTGGCAGACAAAATACATAGCATAATAAGCAGTTCCTTAAAAGAAGGAAAAGTTCCAGAAGATTGGAAAAAAGCAAATATAGTACCTATATATAAAGGAGGAAATAAAGAAGAACCTACCAACTATAGACCAGTCTCTCTAACAAGTACAATAGCAAAAATATGTGAAAGAATTATCAAAAGTAGATGGGTAAAATACTTGGAAAAAAACAACGTACTAAATCCAAGGCAATTTGGATTCAGACAAGGACGATCATGCGTCACCAATTTAATATGTTTCTATTCAAGGCTAATAGATATAATACAAGAAAGAGATGGATGGGCTGATTGTGCATTTCTAGACCTAAAAAAAGCTTTTGACAAAGTACCACATAAGAAGTTGCTTAAGAAATTAGAATATGAAGGAGGAATACAAGGTAAATTGCTAAATTGGATGGAAGACTTTTTGCAAGAAAGAAAAATGCGAGTAGTGATAAGAGATCAGCACTCAAAATGGAATGAAGTAATAAGCGGTGTCCCGCAGGGAACAGTTCTGGCCCCAATAATGTTTGCTATATATATTAATGATATGGATGAAGGAATTGAAAGCTATATGAGCTTCTTTGCAGATGATGCAAAATTACTGAAAAGAGTGAAAACTGAAGAAGATTGTGAATCACTACAGAGAGATCTAAATAAAGTACAAGAATGGAGTAGGAAGTGGGAGATGGAGTTCAATACAAAAAAGTGTAGTATAATGGAATTTGGAAAAAGCAAAAACAGAATAACAGGATCATATAATTTGGGAGAAGAAGGAATAAAAAGAGTAGAAAATGAGAGGGACCTGGGAGTCATTGTTATGAATAATATGTCACCTGAGAAACATATAAATAAGATTTTTGGAGAAACTTATAATTTAATAAGAACAATCAAAGTGGCATTTACATACCTGGATGAAGAAATGGTGAGGAAAATCCTAGTCACCCTGATAAGACCAAGATTGGAATATGCAGCAACGATATGGTCACCAAGTACAAAAAAATGTATAAAAAAACTTGAAAGAATACAAAGAGCAATTACTAAACTGGCACCAACACTCTCAAAACTATCATATGAAGAGAGACTACAAAAACTTAAACTACAGACACTAGAGCAAAGAAGAGAGAGAGGAGATTTGATAGCTATTTACAGAATCATGAAAGGCATAGAAATTACTGATAGAGAGAATCTGATAAAATGGGATGACAGAAATACAAGAGGACACGGAAAGAAAATAAAAAAAGACAACTATAGAAGAGATTTGAAAAAGAACAGCTTTCCTCACAGAGCAATAGACAGTTGGAACAAGTTAGATGAGAAAGTGGTGTGTGCAAAAACAATACATGAATTTAAAAATAGTTTAGATAAAATGAGATATGAAGACGGGACCTCACGAGCATAGCTCCCCTTCCCGTAAAATACAACTAGGTAAATACAACTAGGTAAATACACACACCTCTCATGGCGCTGTGGTTAGAGCTCTGGCCTGCCACTACGGAGGTCCGGGTTCGACCCTCGCCCGGGGCTGAAATAATATCAGTATCGCAGCGCTGAGGGGTGTTACTCCAACTCTCGTGGGCGGGGAGTTGGGGGTGTGTGTGTGTGTGCAAGGTCATAGCATTACCCATAGATCGGACCTACGAGCTCTGAGCTCTCTTTCAGGAGGGAAATAGCTGTCGATCACGAGTCCAACACGTGATCCAAACACCAAGTGAATACACATGTATATATATATATATATATATACATACATATATTTACACACACACACACACACACACACACACACACACACACACACACACACACACACACACACACACACACACACACACACATATATATATATATACATATATATATATAACATAAATATATGTATATATATGTATATATATACATATATATATATATATATATATATATATATATTGTTGTAGTTGTTCACTCTTTTCTTCGTATTCTCGATTTTCCTGATAAGTTACCCTTGACC
>NC_134783.1:11350436-11365436 GCF_046742065.1 Oratosquilla oratoria
CTTTAGATAGTGTGTTTGTCAGGGGTCTTGCCTCCATCGCAAATGCTACCACTAGATATTCTATTGATTCTCTGTCACCTTGGTTTTACGTAAATTTCTTCCGCTTTTTTTCTCAATTTGGATAGGAATCCCATTGGATACATAACTTTATGGATAGACATTAAATATGTGGGACATTTCTTCTACATATTCCCCGTTGAATATTCTTAGTGCTCTTAGATAGAAACCAATTATCACACCAGATTTTGTGCGTGTGCTGCATTGGGATAGGTAGTGTATAAAGTCATCTTTATTTATAGGTTTCCTGTATACTGAAAACTTTACACCCTTTTCGCCCCGATGGATAGTAGTATCTAGTAATGGTATTTTACTGTCGTTCTCAACTTTCACTGTGAACTGGATGTCTTTGTTCACTTCGTTAAGCATGCGGATTTTATTATTCACATCTGTTCCCTCGGGCACCACCACTAACACGGCATCTACGTATCGGAACCAATGTGAGCCTCTTCCTATGATGCGAATAGATTTATCCTCCTACATATGAAGTGGATATATATATATATATATATATATATATATATATATATATATATATGTGTGTGTGTGTGTATATATGTATATATATGTGCATATATGTATATATATATATATATATATATATATATATATATATATATATACGACTGAAGGTGGAGGAAGCAGAGGAGGAGTAATGGGAGGATTTCACACTTTAACGTTTCGACTCGCAGGGTCTTGATCACAAAGCTAACAACTCAAACATAACAGGAGATTTTATACATAGACGTGTCATCTCGTGGGACGCTTCGGAGAGTTTGTTATTTATTTGCGTATTCTTTTATTATTAATAAGCTTGTGGCTTTTGCTAGACACAACCTTATTAATAATAAAATAATACGCAAATAAAATAACAAGGTCTCCAAAGCGTCCCATGAGATGACACGTCTATGTATAAAATCTCCTGTTATGTTTGAGTTGTTAACTTTGTGATCAAGACACTGCGGTTCGAAACGTTAAAGAGTGAAATTCTCCCATTACTCCTCGTCTGATTCCTCCACCTTCAGTCTTATTTGTCATAATATAGTCAATATAGTCGATATATATATATATATATATATATATATATATATATATATATATATATGTGTGTGTGTGTGTGTGTGTGTGTGTGTGTGTGTGTGTGTTTGTGTGTGTGTGTGTACGAAAAAAAGCTGGAGTTCGGGAACCATAATGGTGGAAACGTAGAAAACACCAGACTCAGAAGTAGGTAATTTATTCCCGACGTTTTGAGTCCTATCCGGGACTCGCCCTCAGGGAATACAATGGGATACAGAGATCATATGGTCTTAATATACTAGTAGCTGCGCCCGCCGGGGGGAGGGGGAGGGGGACGCGGTAACCTGCCAGAGGGAGGAGAGACCACACACTCTCACTTGACACAGGTCACAGCGCCTACCTTCTCTTTCCCCCCTTCCCCCCTTCCCTCTGGCAGGTTACCGCGTCCCCCTGGCGGGCGCAGCTACTAGTATATTATGACCATGTGATTTCTGTATCCCATTGTATCCCCTGAGGACGAGTCCCGGACAGGACTCGAAACGTCAGGAATAAATTACCTACTTCTGAGTCTGGTGTTTTCTACGTTTCCACCAATATATATATATATATATATATATATATATATATATATATATATATGTATATATATACATGTATATATATACATATATATATGTATATATATGCATATATATATATATATATATATATATATTTATATATATATATATGAATGGTTACCTTACCGTCGTGCCATATCATCTTGGACTTCGGCAACCATGGAGCGCCACCGTTCACGGTCCCTAGTTACTTGTGACATCTGTGCTGGTTTGAGTTGTTTTCCCGACGCCCTCATCAGCCCGTCCATATACTTCTCCCTCTGCTTTCCTCTTGCTCTCCTTCCCTCCACCATTCCCGTCATCACCACCTCTTCCAACCCTTCCTTCCTCATTATATGTCCTAAGAATCGCAACTGTCTTTTCCTTATTGTTGTCATCAATTCCCTATCTGTCTCCATTTCTCTCAATACTTCTTCATTTGTTTTCTTCGCTGTCCATGGTACTCTTAATACTCGTCTCCATATCCACATTTCTGCTGCTTCTAAGTTTTCCTGCAATTTTTTGCTGATTGTCCACGCTTCTGAACCATATAAATGTTTTAACTGTTCTTCTCCTTATATCTGTAGACATTTTCTTGTTTGTTAAAACCCCTTTCATTTTCTGAAACGTGCTTTTAGCTATCGCTATCCTTGATTTTATTTCCTTTTCACATCTACAATCTTCTGTCAATACGCTTCCCAGGTACGAAAATTTGGTTACTTGTTCTAATCTTCTCCCTGCTATTTGTACTTGCACTCTAGGTGGATCTGTTTTACTGGCCACTAGTATTTTAGTTTTCTCCATATTTACATTTAAACCTTTCTCCTCACTAGCTCTTACGGTTACATTCAATAGATGTTGCAGTTTATCTTCTGAGTCAGCCACCAATACCGTGTCATCAGCATATCTGATATGATTTATATTAAAACCTCCAATTTTAATCCCTTCCATTCCCTCTAATTCCCTAAGGATCATCTCCCCATATAAATTAAATAAATCTGGAGACATAACACAGCCTTGACGCACTCCCCTCTTTATAGCTTGAAATTCTGTTCTTCCTCCCCGTACCCTCACCGCTGCTCTTTGCTTCCAATAAAAATTTCTGATGATACTCATGTCTTTGCTATTTATATCCACTCTTTCCAAAATATTTAGCAAATCCTCATGTCTTACCCTATCAAACACCTTCTCGTAGTCAACAAAGCAAAGATATACATTTTGTTGTTTTTCTATCATCCTCTCCATAATCGTTATTATTATAAAAATTGCATTTGCTGTTCCTTTCCCTTCTATGAAACCAAATTGCTCCAATGAAACTTGTTCTTTCACTTTATTTCTTATTCTATTTAAAACTATCCTTAATATAATTTTGGTTATTTGACTCATGATACTGACTGTGCGATGTTTACTACATTCCATTGTTCCGTTTATCTTTGGTAGTGGTATAAAAATCGAGTTACACATATGTTCCGTTATTGTACCCTTTTCGTAAATTTGGTTTATTAGACTAGTGAGTTTTCTTATTGCAAAATCCCCTAATGCCTCTAACATTTCAATCATCACACCATCCTCACCCATGGCTTTCCCTTTTTTTATTTTCTTCATTGCAAATTTCACTTCCTCTTCCATTATTTCTTCCCCATCTAGATATCTATAATTTTCCTCTTCTCCTTCTTGTCTGTCGTCCTCAAATAGGTCCCTTACATACTCCTCCCATCTATGTTTAATATCCTCCTCGTCCATTAAAACCTTTCCTTCTCTATCTTTGATTGCCCCCCCATTACTCCCCTTTCTCTTGGTAATTTCTCTAATCTTATCATACATCATTTTAGAATCCCTTTTTTCAAGGTCCTCAATTTCTCTACATTGTTCATCAAGCCAACTCTCCTTGGCATCTATACACTTCTTTTTTATTTGTCTATTAAGTTCTCTATATTCATTTCTATCCCTATTTTTAGCTTCTCTTCTCTTATCCATTAGTTCGAATATTTCCTCTGTTATCCATTTGTTTTTCCTCCTCCTTCTATTTTCAGGAAGTACCTTTTTATTTCCTTCTATTGCTTCACATAACCTTTGCCACTGAAACCCCGGATCATTTACATCCCCTTCTCGCAGCACTTCATATTTATTTTCTACTGTAACCAAATACTTCTGTTTCAAGTCTTCGTCCTTTCTCAACACACTTCTCTTCTCGGTTTCCCCATCTCCTTTCTTAATTTCTTCAATTTTATTCTAATATCTGCAACAACTGGCACATGATCACTATTACAATCTGCTCCTGGGTATGTTTTTACCTTTATCACTGCATTTCTAAATCTTTTGTTGATAGTAAAAAAATCTATTTGATTTCTTGCTGTATCTCCTGGTGCCTTCCATGTCCATAGCCTTCGCGGATGTTGCCTAAACCACGTATTCATTACTATTTGTTGATGTTCTATGCACCAGCTTATCCATTTTTCTCCCCTGTCATTTCTCTCTCCTAACCCAAATGGCCCCACAACCTCTTCTTCTCCACCTGAACCCACTTTTGCATTTACATCACCCATAACTATCTTAACCTCTTGATTTCCACATTGTTCCATTGCTTGATCTAACTTGTCATAGAAATCATCTACTATCCTTTCCTCTGCTTCTGCCGTGGGAGCATACACCTGTATTAAACATATGTCAAAAGGTTTTCCCCTGAGTTTTACCAAGAGCACTCTGTCTGACACTGCCCAGAATCCCTTCATAGTACTAGCAACCTTTTTGTTCATCATTATTCCTACCCATTTTTCTGCTCCTTCTCCTCCAGAATATACAAATACTCCATGCTCATTTTTCACCTCTCCCACTCCTGGCCACCTAACCTCACTAAGCCCCATAACATCTATCTTCATTCTGTTCATTTCTCTCCATACCCCATAATATTTCCCCGCTTGGTGTAATGTTCGGACATTCCACGTAGCCATTCTCAACTTTTCTTTGGTTACAACAGTCGCCGGATAACGATTAGAAACCGCCTGCTGTACACTATGTTCCCGACCGAGCGAGGTAGTCTCCCTCCTTTCTGGAAAATGAATGGTAGGAATGAAAATCATACGACTAGGTAAAGAAAGTTTATTCCTGATCTGTTTTACCTCATAAGGCTTCTTCAGAGTTGATAATTTACAGAATGTGAATGTGTTGGTGTTTATAGAGAAATTGCTCTGCTTCACGAAGGATAATGTAGCGAGTCTACATGTTGATTGGTCCGTTGGTTATGTTGGGTTTGGGGTCTATTGGGCGAAAGGGCTGTCTGCTGCTGTGTGTCAATTGTCCTAAGGTGTATATGGCGGTACGTTTTGCAATTTTGATATCACCTGTTCTGTTGTTGATGCAATAATTGGTGTTTGTGTATATTACTTCTATTTTTTTTATGGTCTGCTTAGGTTTTCATGCAGAATGCTTGCGTGGCTCTACTGAGGTAAATGTTAACTTTCTTCGATGTGGTTTATCCATTCGTTTGTTTTGTGGTGGTGACGGATATCAGCTCTGTGTTCGTATAGACGTTTGTTTAATCCCCTGAATATTTCATCATAGCAAACAAGGTTGCACCTTGAGCAGGATATTTTGGAGGGAATTTGGCTTTTGTAATTTATGTCATGTATTTTTCGTTCTTTGTCTGGTATTACTGTAATGCCTATGGGTTTTAATTTCATGGTTAGTACTTGAGTTAACTCTTATTATGGTGCTATAATGAGAATATTTTCATTCTTGATTTGTGGTTCTGAGATGTTTCTTTGTTTTTCTTTAGGCTTGTGTAGAGTTCGGGCGATGACACCGGATGGAACGCGAAGTGTTTTAAATGTAGTGGTGATGATCTCTATTTCGTCTTGTAGGTATTCTGGGTTACAGTATTGTATGTAGTCCTTTTTGCTTGCGGGTGTTCTGTAAAATTTGAATTTTACTGTATTATTGTTTCTGATGATTAAAGTTCCAAGGTATGGAAGAGAGTCTCTGTTTTCTTGTTCTATTGTTAATTGTGTAAAATGATGTCAATGTCTGCGTCTTTGGGTATGATGAGAAATAGTCGTCTACATACCGATGGCTCCACCTGGTTCAGGTATGTAGACGACTATCTATTCATCATACCGAAAGACACATTGACATCCTTCTGCACAATTTAAACCAATAACACCAGAAAATACAGCGTATATATATATATATATATATATATATATATTTATATATATATATATATATATATATATATATATATATATATATATATATATATATACTGATAAATAGAGAGAGAGAAAGATAAAGAGAGGGATAAAGAAATACAGAAAAATAAAAAGAGAAACCACTAGGGCAAGGAGAAGAGAGCGAAGCTAAGTGGGAACGGTTCAGAGTGTCTGGAGCGGAAATGGAAAGGAAGCGCTAGAACGTTTGTAAGGAAACTTTATAAACGTTTCTGAAACTGGCAATATGGTTTAAAAGAAAATAACTTTGGAGTTATGTAAACATGCATGCATATAGTTGTAAACGCACACACACACACACACACACACACACACACACACACACACACACACACACACACACACACACACACACACACACACACACACACACACACACACACACACACACACACACACACACACACACACACACACACACACACACACACACACAAACATACACACACACACACACACACACACGTACACACACACACACACACACACACACACACACACACACACACACACACACACACACACACACACACACACACACACACACACACACACACACACACAAACACACACACACACACACGGAGACAGAATGCAAAGAATTCCATTGGAGAGTAATCGACATGAGATTGAGACAATGACGCATCAAAACGAAAAAAAAAAACAATGACAGAAAAAACAAAGGAGAAGGAAGAAAATTAAAAGTGGCCTATACTAACATTGATGGATTAATTTCAGGTCTGAACGAACTCAATGATTATCTGTTAGAAGAAAAACCAGACATAATGGGAATTGTAGAGACTAAACTAAGAGGTGAATTACCATCCATCGTTATTGGACAAGGTCTATACTACTACTGGATAAAAAACAGGGACAAGAAACAGGGAGGGGGGAATCATGTTCTTGGCCAAGAAAGACCTAAACGTGACAAAAATTGCAGAGGGCAAAGGTAATGTTGAACTGATCATGATAAAAGTCGAAGGCAAGAATATGAAAAGTAGAAAGTTTGTGGTGACCTATGTGCCTCCAAAAACGAATGCTTGGAAAGAGAACGAACATACAAAAATGCTAGAAGATACAAGAAAATCACTAAATGAGATACTAATGGGTAAGGGTAATCTGGTAATTATGGGGGATTTCAATTGCAAAGAAATTTGTTGGGACAGCATGACAGTGCGAGGAGGAGATGACTTGTTGGGCAATGTACTGCTAGACATGACCATGGAGTACACAATGACCCAGTGGGTCAGTGAAAACACAAGGTACAGAAACAATGAAGAGCCATCAAAACTAGATTTAATATTTGCAACAGAACCTGAAATAGTGGACAAAGTCCAGTACAAGACACCAATTGGAAAGAGTGACCATGTACTCATCAAAACTGTATTAAAGGAAGAAATAGACATGGAGAGGAACGAAAAGCATAGGAAAGGAAGATTGATGTACAACAAAACAGACTTTGCAAAACTAAAGACATTCTTCCGGAATGCAAACTGGGAAAAATTCTATATGGAAGAGACAACAGTGGAAGAGAAATGGAATATATTGATGCATAATTACAATGAAGGGGTAAACAGGCATGTACCAAGCGAGAGAGAGAGTACATTAAATGTTGGTTCAACAAAAGATGCAGTGAGGCAAAAGACAGAAGGGACAAAGCTTGGAGAAGGTGGAGAAAAGACAAAAAACAAAGAATATGAAAAATGTACATAAACTGTAGAAATGAGTATGTTAATGTGAGAAGAGAGGGAAAAAGGAACCATGAGAAGGATATTATAGATAAATGCAAAGATCAGCCCAAGCTATTCTATCGGTATGTGAATGGTAAACTTAAAACCAAACAGGAAATGGTGAAACTACGCCAAGGAAATATAGAATACACAGAAGAATTAGAGATGGCCGAAGTCATGAACAACCACTTTAAATCTGTCTTCACCAGTGAGAAAATACAAAATTAGGACGTAGATAATAGCAAGCAATCTCCCCACATGAGTGAGTTTACAACATCACAAAAAGAAATATCAGAACATCTGTCAAAACTAGACGTCAGAAAATCACATGGCCCTGATGGAATTGCAGATTGGATTCTAAAGGAATGCAGAGAAGAACTAACCGAAAAAATACACATCATAATAAATAGCTCACTCAAAGAAGGAAAGATACCTAATGACTGGAAAAATGCTAACATTGTACCAATATATAAAGGAGGAAACAAGGAAGAACCCCCCAACTATGGGCCATTATCACTAACAAGCACTACAGCCAAAATTTGTGAGAAAATCATCAAGAATAGATGGGCAAAACATCTGGAAGACAACAACATATTAAACCCAAGACAATTCGGGTTCAGACAAGGAAGATTATGCACCACAAACTTAATATGCTTCTACTCAAGGCTAATAGAAATAGTGCAAGAAAGAAATGGATGGGCTGATTGTGTGTTCCTAGACTTGCAAAAAGCCTTTGACAAAGTACCACACATAAAATTACTAAAAAAACTGGAACACATAGGAGGAATACAAGGGAACCTACTAAAATGGATGGAGGACTTCCTGATTGGTAGAAAGATGAGAGTAGTGCTCAGAGAAAAATATTCAGATTGGAAAGAGGTGATCAGTGGAGTACCGCAAGGATCTGCACTGGCACCAATAATGTTTGCTATCTATATGAATGACATGGGCGAGGATGTGAACTGTTACATGAGCTTCTTTACTGACGACGCCAAACTGTTAAGGAAAGTAGAAACTGATAAGGACTGTGAAGCACTGCAAGAAGACCTAAATAGGGTATGGAACTGGAGTCAGAAATGGGAAGTGGACTTTAATACTAAGAAGTGTAGCATAATGGAGTATAGAAATAGCAAAAACAGAATATCAGGAAAATATACAATTGGAACCAAGGAAGTAAAGAAAGTAGGATCTGAAAAAGATTTGGGAGTAATTATCACGAACGACTTGTCCTATGATAAACAGATTAACAAAATTGTCGGGGAGACTTACAACTTGCTAAGATCAATAAAAGTGGCATTTGCATACTTGGACGAAGACATGATAAAAAAAATATTGGTTACATTGATAAGGCCTAGACTAGAGTATGCGGCGACATTGTGGTCCCCCAGTACCAAAAAGAATATAAAGAAAATAGAAAGAATCCAAAGAGCAGCTACAAAAATGGCACCTGCACTTGCAAACCTATCATACGAGGAGAGATTGGCTAAACTGGAGTTACCGACACTGGAGCAAAGAAGAGAGAGAGGTGACCTATTGACCATCTACAGAATCATGAAAGGCACATAGATACTTGATAGAGAGGATTACTTAACTGGGACAAGAGAAACACAAGAGGACATGGAAAGAAGATAAAAAAAAACATAGCTATAGAAGAGAACTGAAAAAAAAAATCCACATAGAGTTTTGGACACTTGGAACAAACTGGATAATGAAATAGTATGCGCAAAAACCATTCATGAGTTTAAAAGCAAACTAGACACTGCGAGATACAATGGCGGGACACCACGAGCATAGCTCCCCTTCCCGCAAAATACAACTAGGTAAACACACACACACACACGTACGCACACACACACACGTACGCACACACACACACACACACACACACACACACACACACACACACACACACACACACACACACACACACACACACACACACACACACACACACACACACACACACACACACACACACACACACACACACACACACAAATGAAGTCACGGAACTCGGAACTAGACCCATGACTTCTTTTTCCACCTTCATCATATATATATATATATATTATATATATATATATATATATATGTATATATATGTATATATATATATATATATATATATATATATATATACACATATATATATATATATATATATGCTTGCTTAAAGCTGTCCGTCGATTTCGACGATGGCGCCACTCCATAC
This sequence comes from Oratosquilla oratoria, assembly GCF_046742065.1. Lineage (NCBI taxonomy): Eukaryota > Metazoa > Arthropoda > Malacostraca > Stomatopoda > Squillidae > Oratosquilla > Oratosquilla oratoria. The sequence goes on from NC_134783.1 coordinate 11,360,278, forward strand.
GAAGGAGTTGAAAGATGAGAGAAATTTAGCGTTGATGGGTTTTGCGGTGGCTGACGAGTCCAATGCGAGCGGCAAATACACGTACACAGATGTCACACACGTACTCTCCACCTGGAAGAGCTGGGCGATGGCGCCTAGCTCGTCTTTCTTCAGCCACTCTGTTATAATTTTGGTTGAATGAAGTAATTCCCGCCTGGCAGGTTGCCTTTCACTCATCTCTGTCTTCAGTTAGTGTTTCCAGTTGCATAGTTTGGATGCCACACTTTTTCAAGTTAGCCTTCAAGCAGTCTTTGTACCGTTTGCGCTGCCCACCCACTGATCGTCGTCCTTCTGCGAGTTCTCCATATAAAATCTGCCTTGGGAGTCTATTTTCCGGCATTCTTGACACGTCTCCAATCCATCTGAGCTGTTTCCGCACGATCATAGCTTCAAGAGAATCTACACCCGCCCTCATTCGTATGTCCGTGTGAGGTATGTGATGCCACCACTTAAGGCCAAGAATCTTCTGCAGGCAGCTTATGTGGAACCTCTCTAGCGTCTTGATGTGCCCTCAGTAAGGGACCCAGGTTTCACTTGAGTAGAGCAGAATTGAAAGACAGATTGATTTGTAAACTGCGATCTTTGTGCGTACAGTGAGGTCCCTACAAAGAAACACTCTCCCTGAGAGTTTTCCGAAAGAGGTCGAGGCAAGGCTGATTCTACGATGTATTTCACCAGTCATATTACCTTTACTGTTGATAATTGAACCCAAGTATTTAAAACTATTCACATTTATGATCGATGTGTTGTACACTTTGAAGGTGGCGGGTTCAATATTGGGTTGCAAAGTGGTCATCGCTTCGGTTTTGTCGGTGCTGATTACAAGGCCCGCGCGTGTGTAGGTTTGTTCCAGTTCTAGAAGATTGCGCTGAAGGCCATCAGAAGTGCATTCCACAATTGCGGCATCATCCACATACTGGAGCTCAACCACGCAATCCCTAGTAGTTTTTGTGGGCGCTTTCAGTCGTCGTAGGTCGAAGAGGTGTCCAATCGATAAGAAAGTGGCACACCGTCCTCTGGGCTGATGCCTTGTGCAGCAGCGATCATAACAGCTGCGAGGTACAGGTTAAAAATTACAGGAGCAATGACACAGCCCTGTCGCACACCGGTGCACACATTGATAGGGTCAGATCTAATACCATCACCAAGGACTCTAACCATTGCACCGTCATGAAGGGCCTTGATTACGTTTAGGAACTTTGGTGGACATCCAAATCTATGAAGCACCTCCCACAGCAATTCCCTATTTATAGTATCAAAGGCTTTCGTCAAGTCAATGAAAACCATACATAGATTACAATGTTGCTCAATGCACTTCTCTTGTATCTGGCGTATGACAAACACCATGTTGGTTGTGCTGCGTTTTTTCTGAAACCGCACTGGCTTTCAGGTAAAACATTCTCAGATATTGCCTCAATGAGTCGCAAGAGCAGAATTCTGGCTAATATCTTGCCAGCGGTTGATAGGAGTGAAATTCCTCGACTATTATTACAATCAGCTCTATCACCTTTATTTTTATAAATGCTGATGAAATCCGCATCTTTCCATTGTTATGGGACGCACCCGGAGTTCCAAGCTGCTGTGATTAGTGTGCGCAAGGCTCGGACAACAGCCTTCCCACCATGTCGAAGAATCTCCGCAGGAACTGCATCAGGTCCTGGAGCTTTATTGTTTTTTAACGAGGCCACTGCTTTCGACAGCTGCAACATTGATTTCCTTGGTAGGGGCACTTTTCGTGCAGGGGGACGCAAGTGAAATCTTAACTTTGTACGAACAAGCCTGTGGTCAGTCCAGCAGTCTGCTCCACGCATGACTTTAGTTATGACCATGTCCTTTCTGTCTTGTTGACGCACAATTACATAGTCCAGTAGGTGCCACTGACCAGACATAGGGTGTCTCCATGTGGTTTTGTGTTTGTTCCTTAACTGAAACAGTGTATTAGTTATTGTTAGACCATACTCAGCACAGAAACTGAGAAGGCGCAGACCATTTTCATTACATTTGCCAATGCCATGTGCGCCCAGTCCCCCCCCCCCCATAAGTGCTGGCTGGAGCCCACCCGGGCATTAAAATCTCTGAGAATTACAAGTTTGTCTTCTTTTGGGGTGACTCGTACTGCTTCAGATAGCACGTTATAGAAGCTATCCTTGTCCACGTTCTCTGCAGTAAGTGTTGGAGCATAAACACTAAGGATTGACATGTGTCTGTTTCCGTGAAGCGGGTTTCTCCATGTCATTAGACGTTCACTCTTCCCTCGTGGGGTCTCAGGTAAGGATCTTAGCAGTGAGGTTCGTACAGCAAACGCAACTCCGTACAGACGTCTCTCCTCTGCTGGAAGGCCTTTCCACATAAACGTGTAGCCCTCACCTACCTCCTCCACAATTCCCTCACCTGCAAGTCTTGTCTCTGCCAGGGCTGCGATGTTGACCCCATACCGGTTGAGTTCCGATGCAATAAGAGCAGTGCGCCTCTGTGGGCGTTCACTTTGTTCATTGTCGAGCAGCGTACGCACATTCCATGCTGCGATAGTCATAGTATGACTATCTTGAGTTCTTGTTCTATTTTGTGATATATTTCTTCGATTTCGACCGCATAAGTGGAATGCCACGGCAGGCGCTGTCACCTGCCCATGGAGAGTTTGGAACGAGCAAGGTCTAGGCCACCTTTTCTAGGCTTCTCCCCATAAAGGGGTGAGCAGTGCTAATCCTTAAAAGGGGTGAGCAGTTGTCCTGTATATATATATATATATATATATATATATATATACATATATATGTATATATATACATATATATATAAATATGTATATATACATACATATATACACACATATATATAAATGTATACATAGAAATTACTAAGTTTCGATATATTCTCCTTACTTGCAAATATGAATAATGAAGATGTTCTTAAGGTTTTAGAAAACAAGCTGCATCAATACCAAAATCAATTTCCCATATCCGTCATAAAAATCATCAAGTTGACCCGGTTATGTATTATTTCAAATGTTTTTTCTTTCAAAGAAGATTATTTCAGACAGAAATATGGATGCAACATGGGATCTAATCTTTCTCAGTGCTAGCTAATTTGTACATAAAACATTTCGAGAGAGTCTTATTACCTGAAATCAAACCCTCAGAGATGTTCTGGTATAGATATGTAAATGACATGTTTACGATATTGAATGACAAATGGGGCTCTTTGGAAGATTTTCTCTCCAAACTCAACAAACTAGCACACAACATGGAATTTAAAATTGAATGGGAAGTAGACGGGAAAATACCTTTCTGGACATACTTGTAAATAGGTGTCAGGATCAATTGTCCTTCACTGTATACCGAAAACCCCCACATACAGGTAGCTGTTTTCACTTCTTCAGTTAAATATGGTGTTGCCTCGAAACTCTTTCTAAGAGCCCTTAGGATATAGAGTTAGATTCAGCACACATACAACTATCAAAATTAGGGTATCCGGATTGGTTTTTATTGAAAGCACTCAGTTAGGCCAAAATTAGTTTTAAAAAACAAATACTAATCCCACATGTAAGTACATATGGGATAGGAAATGTATCACTTTATCATACAACGAATATATCAACACCGCCTCTAAATTACTACCCGAAGAAAAAATTAAATTCACCTTTAACTACCCCAATAGTTTGTTTAAAAAGGTAGTAAATGTCCACAAAATAACTGAGGTGAATATAAATCTAGAATTTTATAAAATACCATGTAAAGACTGTGAAGATGTTTAGTGGGAACAAACAAGACGTGACCTTAACACTAGAATTAAAGAACACAAAAATTCAGTGAAATATGCTCAAGAAAATTCGGCCGTGTTTCTTTACACCAACCAAAAGGTCCATCGAACTGATTGGGATAATTCAACCATCCTTATTAAGTCTCATTGTAGTTTCCGGAGGAATATTGTATAATCATCTTTTATAAAACATTTCTCTAATTTTAACATCTCTAAAAGCCAGTGGTCACCTGATTGCATCACATCTTTAGCAGTCAGTAAATTGTTATCAACTGTCTCAGGACCGGAGCCAAACAGCTATCGGTCACTCCAATTAGGTCATGTTACTTGAGCCTTCTGTCCCTGTTCTTCACTGTATACTTACTCTCTGTATATACATTATACTACCCCACCTTATGTGATTATCTGCTGAAGAGGACCACAGAAAGTGGTCGAAATATACAGATATATTTATCTATAATCTTATTTTCCAATAGTGAGAGACAAGTCTTTTATATATGTATATATAAATATATATGTATATATATATATATGTATATGCATATATATTTATACATACACACACACACACACACACACACACACACACACACACACACACACACACACACACACACACACACACACACACACACACACACACACACACACACACACACACACACACTTACACACACACACAAACACACACACACACACACACACACACACACACACACACACACACACACACACACACACACACACACACACACACACACACACACACACACACACACACACACACACACACACACACATGTATATATATATATATAATATATATATATATATATATATATATATATGTATATATAAACTTTTTATCCCACAGTCGGAGAAAAGAAGACACTAATGTCGAGCGTTCTGTATATTTCGATCACTAACTGTGACCCTCTTCAGCAGAATGAATACATAGTGGAAGGCATATGCTTATATACAAAAATGTGAGGTGAGAAAAGGAACAAGCTCAGGTTACATGACCGATGCTCCGCCGGTCGCGTGGGGTTTTGTGACCTTGGAGTACATGAGGTAGCGCGTGGCTGACTGCTGAGGTAGTGATGCAGTCAGGTGACCACTGGCCATTTGATATATTAAAATTAGGTAAAAAACATTTTTATTAGGGAAGACTCAATTATTTTCCTTTTAAAGCTACATGTTGATCTATAGATTATTTCAGCATCTTCCCAATTCATGCGGTGATTTTTATTGGCAATGTGCTGAAATACCGCGGAATTCAATTGACCATATCTAACAGAATTTTTATGTTCTTTAATTCTGGTTGCCAAATCTCTTCCCGTTTGTCCCCAATAGACAGAATC
>NC_134783.1:11404420-11436920 GCF_046742065.1 Oratosquilla oratoria
GCTAGGTGTGGAGGAGGAATAGGGATGGTTCAAGGATGGAGTCATAAAGTGTGCAAGGATGGTGTCTGGAACAAGAAGGACAGGAGGAAATAGAAGGAAGGGTAGTGAATGGTGGGATAAGGAAACAAAGAAGGTTGTAGAAGAGAAGAAGCGAGCTTTCACAGATTGGTTACAAAATAGGATGAGGGAGTCTTATGAGAGGTACAAAGAAAAGAAAAGAGAAGTAAAGCAAAAGGTAAAGGAGGCAAAGAGGAGAGCAGATGTGAAATGGGGTAAGTGTATGACAGAAAATTTTGAAAGTAATAAAAAGATGTTTTGGAAAGAAATTAAGAGAGGAAGAGGAGGCGAATCAAGTAGAGAAGAAAAGGTAAAAGGTGCAGATGGAGAGATGATAATGGAAGAGAAGGCAGTAAGGGGAAGATGGGCAGATTATTTTAGGGACTTGCTAAATGTGAAGGAGGATAGGGAGGGCAAGATAGCTGCAGTGGGAAATGCTAAGAAAATGAGAGTGATGAGTGAGGAAAATGGAGGAGTAATAAGGAAGGATGAAGTGAAGGCAGTTGTTAAGATGATGAAAGCAGGCAAGGCACCTGGTCTGGATGGATGCCATGCAGAATGTCTGGAAAAGGGAGGTAAAGTGATGGTGGACTGGTTGGTGAGGTTACTTAATGTTTGCTGGAGAGAGGGTAGAGTGCCGGAGGACTGGAGGAGTGTCTGTATAGTTCCTCTTTACAAGACAAAGGGGACAAGTGTGAATGTAGTAGTTTCAGAGGGATTAGCTTGTTAAGTGTAGATGGGAAGGCTTATGGGAGGATCTTGATTGAGAGGATTAGGAGAGGAACAGAGGGAGTAATTGGTGAGTAACAGTGTGGATTTAGGACAGGTAGAGGTTGTGTAGATCAGACCTTTGTGGTAAGACAGATATGTGAGAAAGCTATAGGAAAGGGGAAGGATGTTTTTTGTTTTTTCATGGATCTGGAAAAGGCTTACGATAGGGTAGACAGAAAGGCACTGTGGGAGGTTATGCAGATATATGGGATAGAAGGAAAGCTTCTGGAAGCTGTCAAGAGTTTTTATGAGTGTAGTAGAGCTTGTGTTAGGATTAGAAATGGAGAGAGTGAGTGGTTCGAGGTAAAGGTGGAACTTCGTCAAGGATGCGTTATGTCGCCCTGGCTGTTCAACTTTTACATAGATGGGGTAGTGCGAGAGGTAAATGCAATGGTAGTGGGTCAGGGATTGGAGATGGTTAAAGAAAATGGAGAAAAGTGTGAGGTGAGCCAGCTGTTGTTTGCTGACGACACTGCGCTTGTGGCAGGATCGGAGGAGGGACTGAGGAAGTTAGTGACAGAGTTTGGGAGAGTATGTAATAGAAGAAAGCCGAAGATAAATGTGGGTAAAAGTAAGGTGACGAGATGTACAAGGGGTGAAAGTGGCAGTAGACTGGAAGTGAGCATTAAGGGAGAGCGACTGGAGGAATTGGATAGTTTTAGATACTTGGGTGCAAATGTGGCAGGAAAAGGTGAAGTGAAGGTGGAGGTAGAATGTAGATTGAGAGAAGCGAGTAAATGCCTTGGTGGATTAAAGAGTGTAATGAGGAATAGACATTTGGGAATGGATGCTAAGAGGAGACTGTATGAAGGAGTGATTGTGCCAACAGCACTGTAAGGGGCAGAAACATGGAACATAAGAGAGGAAGAGAGAAGGAGTTTGAATGTGATTGAGATGAGGTGTCTGAGAAGTATGATGGGGGTTACTAGGCTAGATAGGGTGAGAAATGAGGAGGTGAGGAGGAGAACAGGGGTGGAAAGGGAGTTGGGAGATAGGGTTGATGAAAGAATATTAGGATGGTTTGGACACATAGAAACAATGAGTGAAGAAAGACTAGTAAAAGAGGTATTGAAGGCAGATGTAGAGGGAGTGAACATGAGGAGACGTGCTAGGATAAGGTGGATGGATGGGGTGAAGGGGGCTTTGGGGAAGAGGGGAATGTCTTTGGAGGAAGAACGGGAGAGGACAGAAGGCAGGGGTGAATGGAGAATGGTTGTATATGGAAGATGTGTGATGAATGGGGTGGGATGGGTGAGGTAGTATGTGTGAGCAAAATTTGACGCAGCCCGAAGGGATTTCTCCCCGTCTTCTCCTTTTATGCAATGGGGGGACGGAGAGGGGGGGTCGCCGATTTAATGAAGCGGCCTTGCTGTGGACAAGGTGCAGGGATGACCCGTCATCCAGGAGGTGCTAAGATAAGAGGGAGGGTGGAGGGGTGTGGAGTGTATTCAGGGATGGAATGGGTGTGAATGATTTTATGCCTGTTACTTTTTTGCTACCTCCCTTGTAAGGGGGAAAAAAGCCTTGGTATATGTAAATATGTATGTATGTATATATATATATATATATATATATATATATATATATATATATATATATATATATATATATATATTGTTGAGACATTCTGACAGGTTGCCGTAAGTGGAGTAGGAAACACAGGAGTCTTAGTTCGAGTTTATTCCTCACTAGTTTTGCAGGTATGCTTTTTAATGTGTATCTACGGAACTATTCAGGTATAAACTGAGACTAAGACTCCTGTGCTTCGTACTCCACCTACGTCATATATGTATATGTATGTATATACAGTAAAAGCTCTTTTATCCGTTATTCTTGTATCCGGTTCCTTCTTATGACCGGCATATTATTCACGAGGAAATAAAAAATTTGTATAAAAATGTAAAAATTCGAGAAAATAAAATTTAAAATTCCCGCGTCACTTCCACCGCCGCCAGAGGTAGCGCGCATCTTTCCCGCCATCTCCCACAAATCCCGCCACGCCGTCAGGCCCAGTGCCCACTGTAATAAGACGCCTGATGTTAAGCGTGCGACTGTCTATTAGCAACTCTCTCAACACACAAACACATACCGACAGCAAAAGAAGGCAGTGATGGTTGAGTTGAAGGATATGCGTGGTAGTGCTAAGTTTAGCAACACTGATGAAGCTCTTCAGGAGTGGATGGAGGTCGACAATGACGAAGCTATCACCCCCACACTAACTGACGACGAAATCATTCAGGCAGTGATTGAGGAGAAGCATGGTAAGGAAACAGAGGCTGATAGTGAAGAGGAAGATGACCCAGAGCCAAGAGTAACGTGGAAGGATGCCGCTAAAGGATTGGCAACATTTATCAAGTTTGCAGAGCAGTGCACCTACATGGGGACTCACGACGTGATGTCTCTTCACTGTCTTCAAAATTAATTTTTAATGCAGAGAGACAAACATTCTAAACAAAGAGACATACGTGATTTAATGAAAATAGATAAAGATGAATAAATATGAATATACTGGTAAATAAATAAACAACAAAAGTGAAGCCATTGAATGAATTTTAATTGAGTACTCTATGAATAAAGGCAATAAGTGTATTTTTTTAATATTCCTTCTCGTAACCGGGATTTCCCCTTTCCGGCACGTCTTTGGTCCCACTCGTGCCGGTTAAAAGAGCTTATACTGTATACATACACACACACACACACACACACACACACACACACACACACACACACACACACACACACACACACACACACACACCCCACACACACACACACACACACACACACACACACACACACACACACACACACACACACACACACACACACACACACACACACACACATATATATATATATATATGTATATATATATACACATATATACATATATGTATATATATATATATATATATATATATATATATATATATATATATATATATATATATATATATATATGTGTGTGTGTGTGTGTGTGTGTGTGTGTGTGTGTGTGTGTGTGTGTGTGTGTGTGTGTGTGTGTGTGTGTGTGTGTGTGTGTGTGTGTGTGTGTGTGTGTGTGTGTGTGTGTGTGTGTGTGTGTGCCTGTATTCACTTTGGTCTTTGGATCACGTGTTGGACTCGTGATCAACAGCTATTTCCCTCCCGGATGAGAGCTCAGAGCTCGTATGACCGATCTGTGTGTGTGTGTGTGTGAGTGTGTGTGTGTGTGTGTGTGTGTGTGTGTGTGTGTGTGTGTGTGTGTGTGTGTGTGTGTGTGTGTGTGTGTGTGTGTGTGCGAGCGCGTGTTTGTGTTTGTGTGTGCGTGTGTGTGTGCTAATTGTGTTTTTGTTGTAATGATGATTATGTTTCTCATGTGGGCGTGCAGATGGCAAAATGAAATCCACTTTTTCGTTCATTGATGGAAGGAGGTTTTCAGGTGATGGAAACGGCTTCTCGGTGTATGATTTCAGTTTGATTTATGAGGTTCTGAAGAGGTGGTTTATGTCGTGTTCTGCTTTATAATGTTGAGAAATGGTAGTAGCGAGGAAGAGGTCCTACCAGTATAGCTATTAGATCCGTTACAGCGGCCTTCTTTTCAAGTAAGTTTATATACTACATTAGTGATGGCCTTCCGAGGGGTAGGGGGTGCCGCACTATTCCGAATAATCAGTGATTTTCTTAGGTAGGCTTGCAAAAGATTTTAATGTCAATAGTGGCATTCGGGTTAGCTGGGGTGACTCCTCTCTTAATTATGCTCCTGATGGCATTACACTCTTCTTTGTATTTATCGTTGAAATTATTCTGGTAATATATAATTATTTTCTCCTTTTGTGAGTTAGGTAGTTGGGTGGGTGATGGTCCAATACGGACAACAACCTAACCAACCAAAGGAAAGAATTATTATATATCACCAGAATAATTTCCACGACAAATATAAAGAAGAGTGCAATGCCATCAGGAGCAAAATTAACAGAGAATTCACCCCAGCTGACCCGAATGGACCAATACGCAACACCCACTCAACAACCTACAGAACCTCATAAATCTAACAGAAATCATACACCGAGAAGACAATTTCAGAACACTCCAAATTGCCGAAGCCGTTTCCATCACCTGCCAACGTCCTTCCATCAACGTGCAACAAATTGTAGATTTCTTTTTTACCATCCGCACGCCCACGTGAGAAACATAGCCCGCAACACAACCACAACACCATTGAGCCAGTCAATCATCTTCCAAACAATCAACGTTCAGGACCGGTCACTAGGTCTGCCACCAGAGCGCTTCGAGATTCCGACCAGCTACCGGGTTCACCTGCCAACCAATCAGTTTTACTCGCGCCCGGATAGCTTGATCCTGTGTCCGGATACGAATACACAAACCTGACTAACTTTCCTCATTCTTTTCCAAACTTTCAGTGAAACAACTAGCAGTCTACACCTTGAAGAGGGCTTAATTCGAGGTGAAAAACTCTGAGTTTCGGTGATAGTAAACAGTCTCCTCTGTTACTAGAAGATTTTCAAACAAGTCGGCATACAGCAGCACTCTAAGTAAGCTATGCCACTCATCAGAGAGAAATTAATAATTTCATCCAGTCCCTCTCTACCAAAAAATATGAATATTTTCCAAAAGATAAAAAATGACTACCTTAAAATCACCAAAGTAGTGTGTATCACTAGGACATAATATATTAGCGCATACGGGGAACGCAGGAAGAACCCACTCTCGAAATTAAAAAGGAAACTAAGAAGAAATTTAAATGTCTATATTTTAGATAATAGCTACTGCCCTCTTCTTGAAGAGGGCTGTCGCTATTGGGTGAAATATAGAATTTTACGTTTTTTCTTAGTTTCCATTTTGATTCCGACAGTGGTTCTTTGTACGCGCGCGCGACACACACACGCACTCACGCAGGCACGCACGCACGCAGGTACGCACGCACGCACACACACACACACACACACACACACACGCACGCACGCACACACACACACACACACACACACACACACACACACACACACACACACACACACACACACACACACACACACACACACACGACTCGTGGGTGGGGAGTTGGAGGTGTGTGTGCGTGTGAGGTCACGGCATTACCCGTAGATTGGTTATACGAGCTATGAGTTCTCTTCCGGGAGCTTAATAACTGTCGATTACGAGTCCAGCACGTGATCCAAAGACCAAGTTGAATACACACACACACACACACACACACACACACACACACACACACACACACACACACACACACACACACACACCTTTTTTTATGCGATAATGGGCTATGTTTATCGAGTGACCGAAATGATAAAATAGAGTAAATTCTCTTAGTGAACAAAACATAAGATGAAAAACGACGAAGAAGAAAGATATAAATATAGAGAACCAATGAAGAGAAGACTGGATGTAAGCAGAGTAGAATCACCGTTAGGAGACATACCGATAAAGAGTTGCATCATTGAAACACCAAAAATAAATCAAAAGTTAGATAACACTGCTTTTCAGGGCTTGCAAAAGAAAGTGGTATACTAGGTAAAGGTTTAGAATGTGAGAGAGAATCAAGGTATGGAAATGTTCTAAGAAATCAAGAAATTACAAAATTAATAAATGAAACTATAGATCTGAAAACTGAATACAGTTAAAACTTCAAAATGGTGAAACCAGCGGATAAATTAATGATCTAAAAAAGAAACTAATCATAGTCAAAAGTGAAAACGAAAGAATAAAAAATGAAGATACAAATAAAAACTAAGCTTTGAAAGAAGAAGTAAAAGAACAAATACAAGCGGTGACCGAAAAAGTGGGAGAAACAATAAGAGACAGATCTCCAAGAAAAAAAAAAAAAAAAAGAATCAATAGTGGAAGAGAATGATGAAGAAAAATTTATTAAAGTAATTAAGGAGAAAGAGAATTGGGTTAGAGACATTGGATAAAAAGTGCATAGTAGTTTATAGCATTAAAGAAAAACATAATGTAGCTCGGAATTGAAAAGAGAGAAATTGCAAAATAAATTCTATAAGGGATACAAAAGGAAGGTCAAGAAATGGACAAAGAAATAGAAGTACATAGAATGGGAATAAAAAAAAAAAAAAAATAAAAAAAAATAGACCACTAAAATTAAACTAAGATCTCAAGTTATTACTATCAAAAACAGTAACATTGACAAAAAGCGAAAATTACAAAAATGTATGGATAAAGAAGGAAATGAGTGATGAGGAAAAAAAGAAGGAAAAGACACTAAGAATCGACACTGAAAAGAACGCGTTGTTTTGGAGAGTACTGGACTTGAGACTGAGAAAATGGTAAACATATATATATATATATATATATATATATATATATATATATATGTATATATATACATATATATATATTTATATATACATATATATATATTTATATATTTATATATACATATATATATATGTATATATATATATACATATATATATATATATATGTAAGGAAAATAAAAAAAAGAGGATGAAAAGAAAAAATAGAAATAACGAACACAAACATAGACGGTATGATTTCAGTATTAAACAAATTAAACGACTATCTGGAAGAAGAGAAACCGGAAATAATGAAAATTGTAGAGACGAAATTTAAAGGCCCTCTGGCACTTAAAATTGTAGGACAAAATATCCTCTTTACAGGATGCAGAGGGATATATTTTATTTTGTTTACAAAATAAATGAAGTTGCTATAATGAACATTGTTATTTATATTAATTAAAATTAGTCGAACGCATGTTTTAAGGGGTGACCATAGTTTATCCTGTGCTTGGCGGTCACGAGTCCTAAAGGGGTAACTACACGTGTTGGCTACAGAACACTACAAGACTTCCCATCTCAGCTCTTCGATGGCTGACTTTGTCATCTTTGGCACATGAGGCCAAGCATTGTCGTGTAGCAACAAAACCCGGTTATTTAGACTTGGTCTTTTTCCCCACAATTGCTGTCAGTACAACTCTGCATAAATTGTCATCGTTTTTTGGTGGCAATTCATGATGAACAACTTCAGATTGATCCCACCAAACTGAAAGCAACACTTTGGCTTGATGAACTTCAGCTTTGGCACGAGGTTTTGGCTGCTTGATGGGATTGACCTAGGCCTTTTTTTTTGTTTTTTGATAACATACAGGCATCATTTTTCGTCTCCAGTTATTACAGAGGAAAAGAATGAGCGATATTGTTCCGTTACCACTTAATGTCTGGACAACAACGATGCCAAAATTGATACTCTCTGATTTTTGTAGCTGTCTTTAAGGGCATGGGGAAGCCATGCATTAAGTTTCTGTACTTTGCCCATCTTCTGTAGATGCCTAGCAACAGTTGCAAGATCATATCCTACTGTATTACTTGCTCGAGCTCTCTTGTGGATTGACGAGGATCTTCGCGAACCAGCTGATTTAATGCATCTTCATCGAAAGCAGATGGTCTTCCTGAACGAGGTGCATCTTCCAGATTGAAGTTGCCACTACGAAACTTCTTAAACCATTTTAGTGCAGTTCTTTCAGTCATCACTTCTTCTCCATACATTTCGCAAATGCTCCTGGCTGCCTCATAATGCATTTTCATGTCGATTAAATTGATAGAGAAGTAGGTGTTGGATTTTTTTTCTCAACTTCACATTTCACCTGAAAAAAGAATATAAAGTGGAAATAAAGTGAATATATAATGAAATAGCACATAAATAAGAATAAAATTGTAACAGAATAATATTGTTTTCACTAAAGGGACACAAAAATGGAAATATACATATATATGAAAAACGAACGAACTTATGCGACAACTCAATATATATATATGTATATGAATATGTATATATATATATATATGTATATATATATATGTATGTATATACATCTTTCCATTCTGACCAGTCTCCTGTTCAGCATTAAAGCTTGTCAGTCGTTCTGCCCTATGTAACCCCTCCGTCTGATCCTGTCCTCATATAGATGCTGGTGTTTGATGTCTTCAAGATTCTCTCCCCTGGCTTCCACTGCTCTACTAATGCTGCCCCCCCAACTCACTCTGGGTCTACCTACAGGTCTTGTTACTTCAGGTCTTCACTCATAAAATTTTCTTGGATATCTGTTGATGTTCATTCTTTTCATATGACCAAACCATCGTAGTTGTCCTTTTTTCAATGATTCTTAGGATATTTTACACTCCTAATTCTTGTCTGATGGAAACATTCCGGATTCTGTCTCTTCTGGTGACATTCCTTATTAATCTTAAAACTTTCATTTCTGTTACTTGAATTTTATTTCCAACCTTGGTGGTAAGCGACCAAGCCTCGTGCCCATATGTAAGTATAGTTCAAAGTATACTCGTATATAAGATGGTCTTTACTTTCCTTGGCACGTGGCAGTCTTTAATGAGTGGATATAGTAAGTAGAGAGTCGCATTAAACTTCGTGATCCTGTTATTTATCTCAATCAAGGTGTCATTTTCTGTGCCGAAAACTACTCCTAAATATCTAAACTGATTTGTTTGGTTCAAAATTGTATTTCCTAATCTCATATGCATGTCTTCTTGATTTCTCCTCAGCAGCATAACCTCTGTTTTTTCCTGATTAATTTTCATAACTTTGGCTGATAATTCTTCATTCCAAACTAAAATTAACCTCTGTAACACTTCTTCAGTTTCTGCTATCAATGCCAGAACGTCTACGTAGCCAAATATTTCTCCTTCCGCTCTTCTCGTCACTAACTTTCCACGATAGTCCATGAAAATGATGAATAAGACTGGGAAAACACACTTCCTTGTTTTACTCCTGAAGTTATACTGAACCATTCCCCATTTCCCTGCTGGGTCTTAACGCGGCATGCATCGTTTATGTACGTGCTTTTTATTGCCCTTTTAAGTTTGGGAGGAATGTTATACTCTTCTTTATCCAAGATGCACCACAAGATCTTTCTGGGAACCCGATCGAATGCCTTTTCCAGGTCGACGAAAGCTAAGTAAACTTTTCTATTCCATTCCCAGTTTTTCTCAGAAAGCATTTTTAAGGCAAAAATTAGATCGATGGTAGATCTTCCAGGTCTAAAACCATATTGCCATTCGTCGAAGCTGTCCTCTACTGTCCCCCTTAATCTCTTTTCTAATATTCTTTCATAAAGTTTTGCTATATGTGGTATTAAGGCTATTCCTCTGTAGTTTTTACAGTCAGTTTTGTCTCCTTTGTTTTTATATATATATATATATATATATATATATATATATATATACATATATATACATACATATATATATATATATACATATATATATGTATATATATATATATATACATATATATATATATACATATATATATACATATATATATATATATATACATATATATACATATATACAAAGGATTACAAGTGCGGAGTATACCGACAGTAGACCTTTTGGTCCATATCTATGTCGGGTGCGAAAAAATCATAATAATGATAAATAAATAAATGAATGAATAAAAACTATAATAACTTAAATGATAGATAAAATACATAAATAAATGCTTAGGTATAGTTAAATAATAAACAAACAGGTAAATAATAAATAATAATAAATTGACATATAACTAATAATAAATGAGAATCAAGGAAATAATGATAAACAAACAGACAAATGATAACAAAATAAATAAACAAATAATATAAACTAAATGATAATTATTACAGACTCTTGCTTAGGTGCTTATCTCAATGATTCTCAAAGCCTCGAACTGAACTACATTGAACTGCCTCTGCAGGATGTATATTCCATTCATTAACTACATGGTTGTTAGGGATCACATTGGTCCACTATCATCTGCTGACGGTCAACTTGAATATTCAAATGAAGGGATGTATAATATCTTAAACAATTATCTTAGCTCGGTATTCGTAAGCGAAACACCTCAAAGTGAACTCCAAACTGAAACCTGTGAAAAGTCTAGGGTAAACTTACTCACTACGGTAAATATAACAAAAGAAAAAATTAAAAGGTGTATAGATAAACTCAAAATTAATAAAACACCAGGGCCCGACGGTTGGCATCCAAGAATCTTAAAGGAAATGAAAAATGAGATTGTTGTTTCATTAGAAATTATTTTCAAGAAATCCATCATATCCGGAGATGTCCCAAGACAATGGAAGCTAGCTAACGTTACTCCCATATTCAAAAAAGGTGACAAAAAGAAACCAAATAACTATAGGCCTATAAGTTTGACTTCAATCGTAGGAAAAATAATGGAAACTATCATTAGAGAGGCTATAGAACTTCATTTAGAAAGTAACCGTTTGATAAATGATAGCCAGCATGGTTTCAGACGGAAACGTTCTTGCGTGACTAACTTACTCGATTTCTACAACACAGTTATCTCGAATTATGACAAAAGAAACAATATAGATTTAATATATCTAGACTTTGCAAAAGCTTTTGATACCGTCCCACACGAAAGACTACTTACTAAATTAGCTTTACACGGAATAAGTGGTAGCCTATTAGGTTGGACTAGTAATTGGTTGAATGGTCAAAAACAGAGAATTGTTTTAAATGGAAAAACTTCTAGATGGGAAATTTTTACAAGTGGAGTTCCTCATGGTTCCGTTCTTGGGCCACTTCTATTCATATTATATATAAATGATATACACCATGGACTAAAATCTACTGTTTCCAAATTTGCTGATGTTACAAAACTGTGCGGAATGGCAAATGATCACTTAAACCAATTAGGTATTCAAGAAGATTTAGATAAATTACAGCAATGGTCTGAAAAGTGGTTAATGAAATTTACACAAGTAAATGTAAGGTAATGCACATAGGTAAAAATAACAGTAAGTACGATTACAAATTATTTGGAAATTCGTTAACAAAAGTGGATAGTGAAAAAGATCTCGACGTAATTATCAGTAACAACCTCAAATCATCCAAGCAGTGTATTTCAGCCTCTGAGAAAGCAAATAACATTCAAATGATTACAAAGGTGAAGCATGCCGACAGGAGACCTTTTGATCTATATCTAGGTCGGATGCAAAAAAAAAAAAAAAAAAAAAAAAAAAAATCATAATAATAAAATAACAAATAAAAACTATAATAAAGTAAATAACAAATAAAACATATAAATAAATGCATAGGTATAGTTAAAATGATAAACAAACAGGTAAATAGTAAATAATAACAAATTGACATATAACTGATAATAAATGAAAATCAGACAGACAAATTATAACAAAACAAAAACAAATAATATGAGATAAATTATAATCATTACAGCATCTTACTTAGGTATTTATCTAAATGATTCTTAAAGCTTCGAACTGAACTACATTGCACTACCTGTGCAGGAAGTTTATTCCATTCATTAACTACACGGTTGGCAAAGTTGATTCTACCTACTTCCAAATTGAATCTATTTCCGGACAGTTTGAGACCATTGTTTCTTGTCTGATTCTCATTCAATGCAAAAATTTTGTCACTTTTGATGTTGTCAATTCCCTTCAAAATCTTAAAGACCTGTATCAAGTCATCTCTGAGTCTACGCTTTTTTAGGAATAACAGATTCATGTGCTTTAGTCGATTTTCCTATGATTTATTTTTGATATTTGGAATCAGTTTTGTGGCTCGCCGTTGTACTTTTTCCAGTCTGTCAATGTCTTTAATGAGATTCGGTGACCATACGGAAACAGCATATTCCAAATGTCGACGAACTAACGATTTATATAGCTTGTTAATTAGTGATGGACTTTTGAAATCAAAAGATCGCGCAATCAGTCCCAGAATCTTATTTGCTTTCTCAGAGGCTGAAATACACTGCTTGGATGATTTGAGGTCGTTACTGATAATTACGTCGAGATCTTTTTCACTATCCACTTTTGTTAACGAATTTCCAAATAACTTGTAATTGTACTTACTCTTATTTTTACCTATGTGCATTACCTTGCATTTACTTGTGTTAAATTTCATTAGCCACTTTTCAGACCATTGCTGTAATTGATCTAAATCTTCTTAAATATCTAATTGGTTTGAGTGATCATTTGCCACTCCGCACAGTTTTGTATCATCAGCAGATTTGGAAACAGTAGATTTTAGTCCATGGTCTATATCATTTATATATAATATGAATAGAAGTGGCCCAAGAACGGAACCATGAGGAACTCCACTTGCAACACTTTTCCATCTAGAAGTTTTTCCATTTAAAACAACTCTCTGTTTTCGACCATTCAACCAATTACTAGTCCAACCTAATAGGCTACCACTTATTCCGTGTAAAGCTAATTTAGTAAGTAGTCTTTCGTGTGGGGCGGTATCAAAAGCTTTTGCAAAGTCTAGATATATTAAATCTATATTGTTTCTTTCGTCATAATTCGAGATAACTGTGTTGTAGAAATCGAGTAAGTTAGTCACGCAAGAACGTTTCCGTCTGAAAACATGCTGGCTATCATTTATCAAACGGTTACTTTCTAAATAATGTTCGATAGCATCTCTGATGATAGTTTCCATTATTTTTCCTACGATTGAAGTCAAACTTACCTTTTTTGAATATGGGAGTAACGTTAGCTAGCTTCCATTGTCTTGGGACATCTCCGGATATGATGGATTTCTTGAAAGTAATTTCTAATGAAACAACAATCTCATTTTTCATTTCCTTTAAGATTCTTGGATGCCAACCGTCAGGCCCTGGTGTTTTATTAACTTTGAGTTTGTCTATACACCTTTTAATTTTTTCTTTTGTTATATTTACCGTAGTGAGTAAGTTTACCCCAGACTTTTCACAGGTTTCAGTTTGGAATTCATTTTGAGGTGTTTCGTTTACGAATACCGAGCTAAAATAATTGTTTAAGATATTACACATTCCTTCATTTGAATATTCAAGTTGACCGTCAACAGATAATAGTGGACCAATGTGATTCCTAACAACCTTTTTATCTCTAATGTAACTATAGAATTCTTTGGGATTCTCTTTGGACCCATTGCGCGATCTTTTGATTTCAAAAGTCCATCACTCATTAACAAGCTATATAGATCGTTAATTCGTCCACATTTGAAATATGCTGTTTCCGTATGGTCACCGAATCTCATTAAAGACATTGACAGACTGGAAAAAGTACAACGGCGGGCCACAAAACTGATTCCAAATATCAAAAATAAATCATACGAAAATCGACTAAAACATATGAATCTGTTTTCCCTAAAAAAGCGTAGACTCAGAGATGACTTGATACTGGTCTTTAAGGTTCTAAAGGGAATTGACAACATCAAAAGTGACAGGATTTTCACATTGAATGAGAATCAGATAAGAAACAATGGTCTCAAACTGTCCGGAAATAGATTCAATTTGGAAGTAGGTAGAAACAACTTTGCCAACCGTGTAGTTAATGAATGGAATAAACTTCCTGCACAGGTAGTGCAATGTAGTTCAGTTAGAAGCTTTAAGAATCATTTAGATAAACACCTAAGCAAGATGCTATAATGATTATAATTTACTTTATATTATTTGTTTTTGTTCTGTTATCATTTGTCTGTTTGATTTTCATTTACTATTAGTTACTATCTACCTGTTTGTTTATTATTTAACTATACCTGTGCATTTATTTATGTATTTTATTTGTTATTTACATTATCATAGTTTTTATATATTATTCTATTATTATGATTTTTTTCGCATCCGACCTAGATATGGACCAAAAGGTCTCCTGTCGGCATGCTCCGCCTTTGTAATCCTTTGAAGTTGTTTCTACCTACTTCCAAATCAAATCTATTTCCGGACAATTTGAGACCATTGTTTATTGTCTGATTTTCATTCAGTGTAAATATTTTGTCACTTTTGATGTTGTCAATTCCCTTTAGAATCTTAAAGACCTGTATCAAGTCACCTCTGAGTCTATGCTTTTTTAGGGAAAACAGATTCATATGTTTTAATCGATTTTCGTATTATTTATCTTTGATGTTTGGAATAATTTTTGTGGCTCGCCGTTGTACTTCTTCCAATCTGTCAATGTCTTTAATGAGATTCGGTGACCATATGGAATCAACATATTCTAAATATGGACGAACTAACGATTTATATAGCTTGTTAATGAGTGATTGACTTTTGAAATCAAAAGATCGCGCAATCAGTCCTCGAATCTTGTTTGCTTTCTCAAAGGCTGAAATACACTGCTTGGATGATTTGAGGTCGTTACTGATAATTACGTCGAGATCTTTTTCACTATCCACTTTTGTTAACGAATTTCCAAATAACTTGTAATCGTACTTACCGTTCTTTTTACCCATGTGCATTAACTTGCATTCACTTGTGTTAAATTTCATTAGCCACTTTTCAGACCATTGCTGTACTTTATCTAAATCTTCTTGAATATCTAATTCATTTAAGTGATCATTTGCCACTCCGCACAGTTTTGTATCATCAGAAAATTTGGAAACAGTAGATTTTAGTCCATGGTCATCTATATATACTCTGAATAGAAGTGGCCCAAGAACGGAACCCTGACGAACTCCACCTGTAACATTTTTCCACCAAGAAGTTTTTCCATTTAAAACAACTCTCTGTTTTCGATCATTCAACCAATTACTAGTCCAACTAAATAGGCTACCATTTATTCGTGGGGGACAGTATCAAGAGCTTTTGCAAAGTCTAGATATATCAAATCTATATTTTTTTGTCATAATTCGAGATAATTGTGTTGTAGAATTCGAGTAAGTTAGTCACGCAAGAACGTTTCCGTCTGAAACCATGCTGGCTATCACTTATCAAACAGTTACTTTCTAAATTATGTTCGATATACATACATATGTATACATATATACATACATATGTATTATACATATATACATACATATGTATACATATATACATATATATATATATGTATATATATATGTATATATATATATATATATATATATCATTCATCTCCGTAGCGGCCCTTTAATTGTGAATGTGTTATAACCTTTCTTGTCAAGTGCAAGGCTAATTTATTCAATTTCGTGTCATCCGTTTGTGGTGGTGTTGGAGTGTGTTACTCTGGAAGTTATATCATCCTGGAAATCATTCCAGGATCTGCAATCAAGTGTGTAGGTTTGCAAGATAAAGTCCTTTTTCAGGAACTTTGTTCATTCGTTCAGACTACCGGTTCTCAACTTGTTGATCCACGGAGAGTTTCAAAAGTGGGACCACAACTCAGAATCTAGTGGTAGTTAGTGGATGTTTAGCAATTAAATTCAGTGATGACAAGTGGTATCCAGGAAGTTAATGAATAGTAACGCATAAGTATGGGATACATGAGCACATAGAGAACCAATGATTAAGAGGAAGAATTTTTTGTGCGAGTGCTTGAAAAAATACATAAAACAATAAAGAATGAATAAGTGAACGAATAGATAAATAAACAAATGAAGAAATGAATAAACAAGTAAATGAATAAATAATTATAATTAAGTAAATAGGTACATAAATGAATAGATAAAAGAATAAAAGATAAGCAAATAGACATACAGATATTTATATGAATATATAGATAGATTAGTTAATTGATAGATAAAAATTTATAAATAAATACATTAATTAATGATTGATTAAAATAAATGAAAAATTAGAATAATAATAAAAAAGATAAAACTAGAAATATTCATATAAATAGAAAAATAAGAAGGGAACGCTTTTGGCTGTGATTCTACCGCCAAGTGGATAAATTAGTTTCTTGTGGACAACTTTATATATTCACTCACTCATTATTTTATATACTACCGTGCAGTAAATACCATGGGTTTTCAGTGCAAAGGAAACCGATGAAAAATGCATAATCTATGCCAAAAAAAAAAAAAAAATCGAAAAAAGAGCGAACTGACTAATTACTTTCTTTACACATTGTTTGATATATAAGGAGTTCTTCCAATGGAAAATATCAAAAGATATATGAATAGATAATTTGAGGTTAGATTCTGTAAAACCAAAAGAAGAGAGAAGTATAGGGAACAAAGAAGTGAAGAAGAAAAAAATAGGAGTAAAACTCAAAGAAAGGAGGATGAAAGAAGGAATGTTTCAGGGTAGAAGCGGAAAGGGAAAGGACGAGGAGGAGGAGGAAGGAAGGAAGAAGGGAAGAGAAGAAGTGTAAAAAGAGGAGTATTACTCAAAGGAAGAACGATGAGAGAAGGAATGTCTCAGAGTAGAAGCGGAAAGGCAAAGGACGAGGAGGAGGAGGAGGAGGAAAGAAGGAAGAAGGGAAGAGAAGCAGTGTAAAAAGAGGAGTAAAATAGAAAAGAGGAGAAGTTGGGATAAAGAGAGAGGCCAAGGAGTTGACGAAAGGAAAGGAGATAGTGAAGGAAAGAGGTAAAAAAATATTGAAAGAGAAAAGAAGGAAAGTAAGAATGCTGATACTGTTGAATACGAAAGAATAAAAAAGGGAAAGAGTCTAAAAGAAATAAAGGAAAGGAGAGAGAAGACGAATATCTTTCAAGGTGGAGAGGCAAAAGGAAACTAAAAACAGTCAAAAGAAGACGAAGAAGGAAAGAGACGAAGAGAGAACGAAAGAAAAAATAAAGAAAGACGATAACGGGTGGGAAGGAAGAAGGACGGAAGGAAGCTGTGAAGTGGAAGAAGATGGAACGCATGGGTAGTTGAAATGGGGGAAGAAGAGAAGAAGACGAATGAGAGAAAGTAGAATTAGGAAAAATGGCAGAGGGGAGAGAAGAATTGAGGAAACTTTGAGAGGGTAAAAATACACAGAAAGATTCCGCAAAGACTGGGACAACTGAGGAGTAAGAAGATGAAGAGGAAGAAGGAGGGCGAGAAAAAGAAATACAAGAGGAAGGAGAAGTAGAAAACAAAAAGAATGTAGTAGAATTACAAGAACAACAAAAATGGGAAGAAAAAATATAAGGAAAAACAGAGATATAAGAAAATAGTTTTAAAAGAAGTAGATGAAAAAATCACTAAAATAAACAAAAGAGGAATGATATTTTAAGTGTTGAAAGGCGTAAAGGAAAAATAAGAAGAAAACACTGTTGCATGAAGATTATAGGAAAGGCGTAGGCTGTGAAAGAACGAGCAAATGAAGTAAAATAGATGAATGAAAGCAAAATACCTTTGGTAGTATGGAAATTTAAGACCTTGGGGAGATGTAAGAGGATTGAACCTACGCCCTGAAAAAAAGAGCAAAAGAAAGAGAGAAAGAGAGAAAAAGAGAGTAGGAGAAACAACAACGATGTGATTATAAAACTTGTATTCGAGATTAAAAGGAAATTTATATTGTGTGAAGAAAATTAATTCCAAGAGATAATGACCTGCTAGAAAAACGGCATAGCAAGATATTAGAGAAAATAAATTTTCCCATGCTAGGCAGTCATTTAGTCAGCCAGGCAGGCTGGGAGTCAGTCAATCAGTCAGTCAGTCAGGCAGGCAGGTAGTCGCGCAGGCAGGAAGGCAGAGAGTCAGTCAGTCCGGCAAGCAGGGAGTCAATTAGACAGACAGGCAGAGAGGTGGTCAGGCAGGCAATCAGTCAGGCAGGCAATCAGCCAGGCAGACAGGCAGGCAGGGAGGCATTCATGTACACGAACAAAATGAATTGCACTGCATTTGAGGAAAGAAGAAGAAGAATGCGAATAAGAATGCGAAGGAGAAGAAGAAGAAGAAGAAGAACGCAAAGAAGAAGAAGAAGAAGAAGAAGAAGAAGAAGAAGAAGAAGAAGAAGAAGAAGAAGAACGCAAAGAAGAAGAAGAAGAAGAAGAAGAAGAAGAAGAAGAAGAAGAAGAAGAAGAAGAACGCAAAGAAGAAGAAGAAGAAGAAGAAGAAGAAGAAGAAGAAGAAGAAGAAGAAGAAGAAGAAGAAGAAGAAGAAGAAGAAGAAGAAGAAGAAGAAGAAGAACGCAAAGAAGAAGAACGCAAAGAAGAAGAAGAAGAAGAAGAAGAAGAAGAAGAAGAAGAAGAAGAAGAAGAAGAAGAAGAAGAAGAAGAAGAAGAAGAAGAAGAAGAAGAAGAAGAAGAAGAAGAAGAAGAAGAAGAAGAAGAAGAAGAAGAAGAACGCAAAGAAGAAGAAGAAGAAGAAGAAGAAGAAGAAGAAGAAGAAGAAGAAGAAGAAGAAGAAGAAGAAGAAGAAGAAGAAGAAGAAGAAGAAGAAGAAGAAGAAGAAGAAGAAGAAGAAGAAGAAGAAGAAGAAGAAGAAGAAGAAGAAGAAGAAGAAGAAGAAGAAGAAGAAGAAGAAGAAGAAGAAGAAGAAGAAGAAGAAGAAGAAGAAGAAGAAGAAGAAGAAGAAGAAGAAGAAGAAGAAAGAATAAGAAGAAGAAGAAGAAGAAGAAGAAGAAGAAGAAGAAGAAGAAGAAGAAGAAGAAGAAGAAGAAGAAGAAGAAGAAGAAGAAGAAGAAGAAGAAGAAGAAGAAGAAGAAGAAGAAGAAGAAGAAGAAGAAGAAGAAGAAGAAGAAGAAGAAGAAGAAGAAGAAGAAGAAGAAGAAGAAGAAGAAGAAGAAGAAGAAGAAGAAGAAGAAGAAGAAGAAGAAGAAGAAGAAGAAGAAGAAGAAGAAGAAGAAGAAGAAGAAGAAGAAGAAGAAGAAGAAGAAGAAGAAGAAGAAGAAGAAGAAGAAGAAGAAGAAGAAGAAGAAGAAGAAGAAGAAGAAGAAGAAGAAGAAGAAGAAGAAGAAGAAGAAGAAGAAGAAGAAGAAGAAGAAGAAGAAGAAGAAGCTATAAAGAAACGTCACGAGGTACTGTGGTGAGCGCAGCATGACAGACCTCCTTGGGATAGGTTCTTCGTGGAAACTTGTAATAACTGAAAAAGATAATGAACTCGGGGTAGAGTTGAAGGCAACCTTCATGGGAAATGAGACATTCAGGTTCTTCCTGACGGAGGAAGATGTTCTCCATCTAAAGTTTGAGCTTCTTCGAAGTCGATTTTTTAAAGGTGAGTGTAATCAAAGCTGTATGTCCTCAAGGGTGAGCGTCTTCGATTATAAGTACCCTGAAGTATTAGGTTCTCTAAGGGTGAATTCCTTTGAGGTTGAACTTCTTCGAGGACGAGTTTTTTAAGGGTGAGTGTCCTCGACTTTAAGTGTCCTCAAGTATTAGGTTCTTTTAGGGTAAGCTTCTTAGAGGTTGACCTTCTTCAAGGATGAGTTTTTTCGAGGGTGAGCTTAAATTGGGATGTATGTTCTCAATGGTGAATGTCCTGGAGTTTAAGTATCCTCAAGTATTAAGTTCTTTAAAGGTGAGTTCCTTCAAGGTTGAACTTATTCGAAGAATATATTACATTAAGGGTAACTTCACACTTATGAACTGTGAAGTTACTTAAAAGGATAAGCCTGGTAACTTCAGGGTAATCATTACCACAGAGCTGATGGATAGAAATGCATATTTATATTAATATATGTATTCTCTACATATTAGTTAATTAATTCTTTTTATATATTGACGCGAGCTAGCTGGGAGTTTCTGAGCTGCGGATAAATATATTTTTGTACTTCAAGTTAATTGATCAGCTCAGAATTTCTGTGAAGAAAAATCATTAAAAGAGTAATTAAAGGCACGTACAAGCGAGCTTAAAGCAAACTTTCACCGACAGGGCACCAAGAGTATAGATCTTGTCCCGTATATTAATTACACTTAGGTAAATTGAATTAGATAAATACACACTCTGTAAACTTGCGTACATTTGATTAAAATGAACAATAGAAATACTATAAATACTTATTCATGATGTTATTCATAAGCATGAATATTGAAATGTATGTAAAACGATGCAGGCACTTTTGATTCCTCCTGCTGGGTTAAAGCGTTGTACTTTCTTTCGTCAATACTGGCGAACTTTATTTACTATCAGAAATTTGAATTTTGCTAACCTCCTCGATAATAGTTTCACAACCTACTGATATATTTTGTAGATAGGGCAGAAGCTTAACTAGAAAACCCGCTGGAATTCGACTTTCTAATGATAAAGGATTCACTAAGGGGGATGGGTGGGTAGCAAAGGGTTTCCAAAGTATGGCGACACTGGGCGTCGGCTTCGACCGCAGGAAATGAGTATCTGCCGGCTGCTCATCATCATTACGATGCTGTACAAGAAGGGGATATATCACCATGGCAACGGCGAAGTCAAAACTTATGTATTTTGATCCTCGAACTCGAAGAGGCTCCGGGAAATAAGAGGGAGCTCATCGCTGGGTTGAATAGATAGCATAGGAGGAGGAAGAGGAGGAGGAGGAGGAAGAGGAGGAGGAAGAAGAGGAGGAGAGGCAGAAGAGGTGGGAAAGACAATGGGATAAGTGAGGAAGAGTAAGAGGGAAAGAGGTGAAGAGGAGAAGGAACAGGAGGATGAAGAGGAAAGAAGAGAAGGGGTACACGAAGAGAAGGAGGAGAAAGAAGAGGGAAAAAAAGAAGAGGTGGGAAAACAATGGAGTAAATGGAGAAGAGTAAGAAGGGATACATAAGGAAAAGGAGGGGGGGAAGGTGAAAAAAAGATAAACGAGGAGGAGAAGGAGGTGAAAGAGCAGATAGAGGAGGAGAAAGAAGGACGAAAAGATGAAGGAGGAGATGGAGAAAATTAGACAAAAAGAAGAGAAAAACGATAAAGGGAAAGAAGAGGAGAACGATAGGAAAAAGTAGATGAAAAGAAGTAGGAGTTTAAGGTAAAGTACGTGAATAGAATTCGGAAAAGAGGGGAGGAGGATAAAAAACGGGAAAGGAGGATGAAGGAAAAGGAAGAGAAGGAAGAGAAGGAGGTTAGGAAGACAAAAGCATAGGAAGAGGAGTGAAGGAGAAAAACGAAGAGAAAAGGGTGAAAGAAAAGAAAGAGAAAGGGATAAGGAAAGAGACAATGATGAAGGAAAAGAGAGAGAAAGAGAAAAAGAAGAGACGAGGGTGAAGGAGAAAAAAAAAGGGAAAAGGAAAAAGAGAAGGAAGTGTATGAGATGCTCTCCTCATCCAAGGAACTAATATCAAAGTAACGGGGGTAACTGAATAGAGAAACACGTCCACTATAGTTTATTACCAATAACTTATTATCAGTAACTTATCACCAGTAACCTAATACCAGTAGCTTATCACCAGTATCTTATTACAAATAATTTATTACGAGTAACGTATTACCAATTACCTATTACTGGTACCTTCTTACCAATAACTTATTACCAGTAACTTATTTCCAGTAACTGTTCAACTAACAACGCTCTCCTTCCCCAACATCGAGTTTTGTTTTCGAACGAAGAACATCACCGCTTGGCGTCAGCGGAGGAGGGGAAATTCAGTTTGACAGTGATACCTGTATTTCTCTTTCCCTCTTCCCCCTCTCCATCCTTCTCTCCATCTCTCTCTCCATATATCCACCTCTCTCTCTGTCTCTCTCTCTCTTTTTCTCTGTCTCTTTCTCTATTTCTCTCTGTCTTTCATACGCACATACACACACATACACACACACACACACACACACACACACACACACACACACACACACACACACACACACACACACACACACACACACACACACACACACACACACACACACACACACACACACACACACACACACACACACACACACACACACACACACACACACACACACACACACACACACACACACACACACACACACACACACACACACACACACACACACACACACACACACACACACACACACACATACACACGCACGCACACAGACACACACACACATTACAAAGGATTACAAAGGCGGAGCATGCCGACAGGAGACCTTTTGGTCCATATCTAGGTCGGATGCGAAAAAATCATAATAATAATAAAATGATAAATAAAAACTATAATAATGTAAATAACAAATAAAATACATAAACAAATGCATAAGTATAGTTAAATAATAAACAAACAGGTAAATAGTAAATAATGATAAATTGACATATACCAATGATAAATTAAAATCAGACAGACAAATGATAACAAAACAAAAACAAATAATATAAAATGAATTATAATTATTACAGCATCTTGCTTAGGTGTTTATCTAAATGATTCTTAAAGCTTCGAACTGAACTACATTGCACTACCTGTGCAGGAAGTTTATTCCATTCATTAACTACACGGTTGGCAAAGTTGTTTCTACCTACTTCCGAACTGAATCTATTTCCGGACAGTTTGAGACCATTGTTTCTTGTCTGATTCTCATTCAATGTGAAAATTTGGTCACTTTTGATGTTGTCAATTCCCTTTAAAATCTTAAAGACCTGTATGAAGTCACCTCTGAGTCTACGCTTTTTTTTAGGGAAAACAGATTCATATGTTTTAGTCGATTTTCGTATGATTTATTTTTGATATTTGGAATCATTTTTGTGGCTCGCCGTTGTACTTTTTCCAGTCTGTCAATGTCTTTAATGAGATTCGGTAACCATACGGAAACAGCATATTCCAAATGAGGACGAACTAACGATTTATATAGCTTGTTAATGAGTGATGGACTTTTGAAATCAAAAGATCGCGCAATCAGTCCTCGAATCTTATTTGCTTTCTCAGAGGCTGAAATACACTGTTTGGATGATTTGAGGTCGTTACTGATAATTACGCCGAGATCTTTTTCACTATCCACTTTTGTTAACGAATTTCCAAATAATTTGTAATCGTACTTACTGTTATTTCTACCTATGTGCATTACCTTGCATTTGCATGTGTTAAATTTCATTAGCCACTTTTCAGACCATTGCTGTAATTTATCTAAATTTTCTCGAGTATCTAATTGGTTTGAGTGATCATTTGCCACTCCGCACAGTTTTGTATCATCAGCAGATTTGGAAACAGTAGATTTTAGTCCATGGTCTATATCATTTATATATACTATGAATAGAAGTGGCCCAAGAACGGAACCCTGAGGAACTCCACTTGTAACATTTTTCCATCTAGAAGTTTTTCCATTTAAAACAACTCTCTGTTTTCGACCATTCAACCAATTACTAGTCCAACCTAATAGGCTACCACTTATTTCGTGTAAAGCTAATTTAGTAAGTAGTCTTTCGTGTGGGACGGTATCAAAAGCTTTTGCAAAGTCTAGATATATTAGATTTATATTGTTTCTTTTGTCATAATTCGAGATAACTGTGTTGTAGAATTCGAGTAAGTTAGTCACACAAACACCGACACCCACGCGCGTGCGCACACACACACACACACACACACACACACACACACACACACACACACACACACACACACACACACACACACACACACACACACACACACACACACACACACACACACACACACACACACACACACACACACACACACACACACACACACGACTCGGTGGCGCGGTTGATAGAGTACTGGACTGTCAGCACGGAGGTGCGTCAGCACTTGGTTCGAATCCTGCCTATGCCCGAAATTATATCGGTATCGCTGCGCTTCGGTTCGTTACTCCGACTCTCGTGGGCGGGGATTTGGGTGTGTGTGTGTGTGCAAGGTCATAGCACAACCCATAGAACGGTCATACGAGCTCTGAGCTCTCTTCCATTAGGCTGTCCCCCAACCCATTGTTGCTGTCCTGTACCATTTCTCTGAGTATTCTTTTTCTGTGGTGGGGGAAAAGAATACTGCCACCAAGTATTCCCACTTGGATCGTAGGAGGCGAGAAGAAAGGGACGGGGAGTGGGACTAGGCATCCTTCTCCTTGTAGCCCCACAGGGGACATTCCTAAAAGAAAAAGTAAAGGCATAAGAGGGTCTGGGAGTTTTCCGACCAGCACCCTAAGGTTTGGGTTTTCAATGTGAGTGGATGTGGTACAGGTGAGAGTAAAAGGGAAGAGATAGGTAGTATGTTTGTGAGAAGAAAGATGGATGTGTTGGATTTGAGTGAAACTAAGTTGAAAGGAAAGGGTGAGTGTAAGTTTGGGAGTGTAAGTGGGAGGTTATCAGGAGTAAAGAGAGGGCGAGGGAGGGAAGGGGTGGCTATTCTAGGAAGTGAAGAGATAGGTAAAGGTGTAGTGGAGTGGAAGGAGGTTTCCTCAAGGATAATATGGATGAAGGTGAAACTGGGAAAGGAGATGTGAGTCTTTGTAAGTGCATATGGGCCTGGCAGTGAGAAGAGTGTAGAAGAAAGGGAGGCCATTTGGATAGATTTAAATGAGTGCATAGCGGATTTAGGGAGAACTATCAATGTAATAATAGTGGGAGACCTTAATGCTAGGGTAGGAAATGGTCCAATTGATGGAGTGGTTGGGAAATGTGGAGTTCCAGGAAAGAATCGTAGTGGAGAATTGATGGTGGAAATGTGTCTAGAAAGAGAGTTGATGATAGCAAATACAGTGTTTCGGAAGAAAGTCAAGCATAAGTACACATGGGAGAGGGTGGTGGATGGAAGGGTGGTAGATAGAGCGTTAATGGATTATGTAGTGGTAAATAGGATTATGATAGGAAGAGTTAAGGATGTACATGTGCTAAGGGGAGAGGGTGGGAGAATATCAGATCATTTTTGGTGGAAGGTAAATTGAGAGTGGAGGATAGATGGAGAAAGAGGAAAAAGACAAAAGGTAGGGAGGTGATTAGAGTGAACTCTTTAAATGAAAAGGAAAAGGAGAAGGAGTACAAGAAGAAGCTGAAGGAGGAGTGGGAGGGAGTGAAGGATAGAGTAGAGATAGGTGTGGAGGAGGAATGGGGATGGTTCAAGGAGGGAGTCACAAAGTGTGCAAAGATGGTGTGTGGAACAAGAAGGACAGGAGGAAATAGAAGGAAGGGTAGTGAATGGTGGGATGAGAAAACAAAGAAGGTTGTAGAAGAGAAGAAGCGAGCTTTCACAGATTGGTTACAAAATAGGACAAGGGAGTCACATGAGTGGTACAAAGAAAGGAAAAGAGAAGTAAAGCAAAAGGCAAAGGAGGCAAAGAGGAGAGCAGATGTGAAATGGGGTTAGAGTATGACAGAAAATTTTGAAAGTAATAAAAAGATGTTTTGGAAAGAAATTAAGGGAGGAAGAGGAGGCGAATCAAGTAGAGAAGAAAAGATCAAAGGTGCAGATGGAGGGATGATAATGGAAGAGAAGGCAGTAAGGGGAAGATGGGCAGAATGTTTTAGGGAGTTGCTAAATGTGAAGGAGGATAGGGAGGGGAAGATAGCTGCAGTGGGAAATGCTAAGACAATGACCGTAATGAGTGAGGAAAATGGAGAAGAAATAAGGTAGGATGAAGTGAAGGCAGTTGTTAAGATGATGAAAGCAGGTAAAGCACATGGTCTGGATGGATGCCATGCAGAATGTCTAAAAAAAGGAAGTACAGTGATGGTGGACTGGCTGGTGAGGTTACTTAATGTTTGCTGGAGAGAGGGTAGAGTGCCGGAGGACTGGAGGAGTGCCTGTATAGTTCCTCTTTACAAGGGAAAAGGGGACAAGTGTGAATGTAGTAGTTTCAGAGGGATTAGTTTGTTAAGTGTAGTTGGGAAGGCTTATGGGAGGATCTTGATTGAGAGGATTAGGAGAGGAACAGAGGGAGTAATTGGTGAGGAACAGTGTGGATTTAGGACGGGTAGAGGTTGTGTAGATCAGATTTTTGTGGTAAGACAGATATGTGAGAAAGCTATAGGAAAGGGGAAGGATGTTTTTTGGGCTTTTATGGATCTGGAAAAGGGTTACGATAGGGTAGACAGAAAGGCACTGTGGGAGGTTATGCAGATATACGGGATAGGGGGAAAGCTTCTGGGAGCTGTCAAGAGTTTTTATGAGAGTAGTAGAGCCTGTGTCAGGATTAGAAATGGAGAGAGTGAGTGGTTCGAGGTAAAGGTGGGACTTCGTCAAGGATGCGTTATGTCGCCCTGGCTGTTCAACTTATACATGGATGGGGTAGTGCGAGAGGTAAATGCAAAGGTAGTGGGTCAGGGATTGGAGATGGTTAAAGAAAATGGAGAAAAGTGGGAGGTGAGCCAGCTGTTGTTTGTGGACGACATTGCGCTTGTGGCAGGATCGGAGGAGGGATTGAGGAAGTTGGTGACAGAGTTTGGGAGAGTGTGTGATAGAAGAAGGCTGAAGATAAATGTGGGTAAAAGTAAGATGATGAGATGTACAAGGGGTGAAAGTGGCAGTAGACTAGAAGTGAGCATTAATTATGAGCGACTGGAGGAATTGGATAGTTTTAGATACTTGGGTGCAAATGTGGCAGGAAAAGGTGGAGTGAAGGTGGAGGTAGAATGTAGATTGAGAGAAGCGAGTAAATGCCTTGGTGGATTAAAGAGTGTAATGAGGAATAGACATTTGGGAATGGATGCTAAGAGAAGACTGTATGAAGGAGTGATTGTGCAAACAGCACTGTATGGGGCAGAAACATGGAACATAAGAGAGGAAGAGAGAAGGAGTTTGAATGTGTTTGAGATGAGGTGTCTGAGAAGTATAATGGGGGTTACTAGGCTAGATAGAATGAGAAATGAGGAGGTGAGGAGGAGAACAGGGGTGGAAAGGGAGTTGGGAGATAGGGTTGATGAAAGAGTATTAGGATGGTTTGGACACATGGAAAGAATGAGTGAAGAAAGACTAGTAAAAGAGGTATGGAAGGCAGATGTGGAGGGAGTGAACATGAGGGGACGTCGTAGGATGAGGTGGATGGATGGGGTGAAGGGGGCTTTGGGGAAGAGGGTAATGTCTGTTGAGGAAGGACGGGAGAGGACAGAAGACAGGGGTGAATGGAGAATGGTTGTATATGGATGATGTTGTGATGCATGAGGTGAAATGGGCGGGGGGATGTGGGGTGAGGTAGTATGTGTGAGCAAAATTTGACGCAGCCCGAAGGGATTTCTCCCCGTCTTCTCCTTTTATGCAACGGGGGGACGGAGAGGGGGGGTCGCCGATTTAACGAAGCGGCCTTGCTGTGGATGTCCTGTGTCTTGCGACACTGCTTCTGACCCAGGGCAGTGGACAAGGTGCAGGGATGACCCGTCATCCAGGAGGTGCTAAGATAAGAGGGAGGGTGGAGGGGTGTGGAGTGTGTTCAGGGATGGAATGGGTGGGAATGATTTTATGCCTTTTCCTTTTTGGCTACCTCCCTTGTAAGGGGGAAAAAGCCTCGGTATATGTATGTATTTTTTTTCTTGCTAAACTTAATTCTCTGGTGTTAGCCAGAAGAAAATCTGCCAAGGGTGGTGGTTTTATTCTTATGAGCGAGTTTTAACATATGCAGTAATCCTCAGGAAGTGATGTTTACCGAATGCAAGAAATATGAGTTGTGTATACAATGGAAACAGTTTAGAAGCAGAACCAGAGAATATTTCGTTTCCATAAAACTGAAAATAGAACTCTCATTACAAACGAAACTAGAAAAATGTTGGATAAAAGAAAGAAAGAAAAGAAGAAAAATATATATATGCAAATACATATACATATACATATACATATACATATATATATATGTATATATGTATATATGTATATATGTATATATATATATATATATGTATATATATATTCATATATATAATATATATATATATGTATATATATACATATATATATGTATATATATACATATATATATATGTATATATATATATGTATATATATATATATATATATATATATATATATAATTTATACATTTTTCGTTACATCTCCAAGTAAGGGTCAGAGAGTATTTAGTTATTATACCTGAATGACGTCATATCGGCGATGGTTCAAAAGAACCAAAGTGACATCGCCATGCATTCTAATAATATATGTAGTGCATACTACGTCTATATTTGTAATCTAAGACAAAACCAAATATATAACAAACGTGAAATTCATCTTATTTGACATCTTTGAATTTATCCTTATTACAATATAATTTGCTAATCAGAAAACTTGTTCTACAAACCTATGTTGAAAAATCACATCGAACATTGAATAAGTAGGCTTATCAGCTAAAATAGAACTAATAATGCCAAGACGTCACATAAGTAAGATATCCTCTTCTCGACCTATTGTGAAAAAAACGTGTCTGTGTTTCCTCTGTATTGTTCAGGCTCCCCAATCCTCTTTTATAATGATGTCAAATCTCTTTTCACCAACGTTCCTATTAATGAGATTGTCTGTCCCGTTTGTTACTAGATTTTCATATCTCAATTTAAAACACCTTTGGGTTACACAGGAGGACAATATTCGAGAACAAATCGATATATGTAACAACTAAAAATAAATGAATAAATAAAGTCGGTATCATGTCCCCTGCTAAGTGTAGATGAGTAAAGGTCAAGAGTTGATATATAACATTATTGTGAATGCAGGATTACAAACGTTGGTTACGAACAAGAAGTAATTTTTAATCTCCATCGTCAGAGTTGCATACTTTTCTTTATACAAAATATAATTTGATCTTTTTCATTTAATAATGCACTTTCCCGTAACCTTTTCATGTTTACAGATGGCCTTATTGTTACCATTCTTTACCTTGCCAATTTTATCCTCGACTTTTCTCCATGACTTCTTTTACTTCAATATCCCATACTACTTTCATCCTCATCAGCTACGAGGGAGCTTCAAAAAGTTCGTGGAAAAAGTTCATAACTGAAAATGATATGGAAGGAATTTCCTTTTATCGCACCTGGACATTCTTGTACCAACGTGTACAAGTTCAAACATAAACCCATAAATACAGGTAATGACGAATCGCCGCCAGTTGGAAATCTGACACCATTTAAGCAACATGGAATCCACCAAAATCGAGGCCAGGACTAACATTAAATTCATGGTGACACTCGGTTGGGAGAATATGCAAATCATTAACGCTCTGAAACAAGTTTATGGTGACAATGTCCCAAAGAAATCAACAACATACAAATAGATAAGTCGGTTCAGAAGTGGAAGAAATGAAATTGAAGATGAGCCCCGCAGTGGCAGGCCATCAGCGTCAGTTTGTGAGAAAAAACATTGATGCTGTCTGCGACATGATTAAAAAGAATAGACGAATAACCACTGAATCAGTAGCAGACACACTCAACATCTCCGTGGGTTCTGCACACACAATTCTGGTAGAGAGTTTGGAGATAAGCAAGCTTTTCGCTCGATGGGTCCCTAGGTTGTTGCGCCCAGATCAGCAGCAAAGAAGGGCAAAGCTTTCAATGGAAATTTTGATCAATTGGGATGAAGACTCTGAAGCTTTTCTGCAGAGAATTGTGACAGGGGATGAAACATAGTTCTATCGGTACAATCCTGAGGACAAATTTCAATCAAAGCGGTGGCTGCCCCGGGGTGGAAGTGGACCAGTCACAGCAAAATCTAAGCGTTCAAGAGGAAAGGTTATGGCCACTGTCTTCTGGGATGCAGTGGAGATTTTGCTGCTTGACTTCCTCGAGAACAAGAAAACAATCACATCTACTTATTAAGAATGCGTTTTAAGAAAACTGTCCAAAAATCTCAGAAAAATTACCTGGAAACCAGCATCAACGCGTCCTCTTCACCACGACAATGCACGCACTCACGGTGCTCGGAAGACAAAAGCTGTGTTACGTGGATTTCGATGGAAAATCCTCCAACATCCCCCTTACAGCCGCGATTTAGCCTCACTACACTTCTTTTTGTTTCCAAACTTAGAAAAATAATGAAATGATACCACTTTTCCGTCATTTGAAGAGCTGCTTTGACAGTTCTACTCAAACGAGCTTTAAGGCTGGATCAACGTTTGCAGAAGTATATTGGCCCTAATGGAACATATGTTGAAAAATAAACATCATAACTAAAAAAAAAAAAAAAAATCATACTGTCCTTTTTCCACGAACCTTTTGAAGCCCCTTGTATATGCAAAGGGTATTTGGGTTGAAATCCTTAAACCACTGCCCAGTTTTCTTTTTTGTATAGAGAGTGTTCATTTAGTAGAAAAATACACTTGTTTTTCTTTGTGTGTGTATACATAAAAATAGCCTACATGGCACCCGTGATTTTTTTTTGTGTGTGTATACACGAAAATAACTGACATGGTATTCCTGATTTTTTTTAAAATTGAAAATATCAGGAAGGTCTCCATTTTTCAACAGAGTCCTTGCTTTCTCAAAAGTATGTGTACTCCACTGTCACTTCACTATCGTCACCTCCTACCATTCTCCTTTGTTTTCTTCACGTATTTTCATTTCCACTAATCTTCATCGCAACCTCATTGGTATAATTTATCATTTATACCTTGATTCAGAGTGTTTCCAGATTATTTATTTTACCTGATGAGAACTACTTACAGAGGAAAAAAGTACACCTCAGTTAACTATTTCGATATGTTTTACTTATGTTTCGATTCTGGCTGCCGCGAGGAAGGCAATTTTATTTAGTTGAAGGGGAAACCTTCCCGGTGAAAGATTTGAATATAACCAAGTTGATAATTCCGCTCTCTTTTGAGAATTACATTTTGATTCTTGTTATCCGTGAATGAGTTTACTCAGTTGACGAAAACCTCCTCAGATTTCAGTCTGTCCAAGAGAAGCTTCTTCCCTTCTACCGCTCCCCACTCTTCCCACCTCTCATTCCCTGATCCGCAGACATGTTCCAAGGACCTCCCTTCTCCTCCTCCCCAACCCCTCCTTATCCTCCTTTACTACCCCCTTCCCCCACCCACAAGATCATCGCTAAGCACACACGACCCTCCCCCCCCCTGCGGTGCAAGGGAGACCAATGAATCAGCCGCCCGGAGGAGTTCGGTCTAATGCCCATTACGCCCTAACCCGGCGTCTCCTTAGCGTGATAAATGGGCTCCTCATGGGCTCCTCCTCCCTCCGGCCGGAGTCGAGCATCCTGAGTGCTCCCTTCCCCCACCCCTCACTACCCTGAGAATTCCCAAAGGGTTTAGTCTTCCCCAGGGGGAGAGAAAGCCCAGAGAAGGGGATCCTGGCCGGAATTATTAACTTGTTCCTTAATGTGATTGCTCCTCCTTCACCCAAGGAGCTGAGTAACCATAGTGTCCTCCGGGGTTCCTTATGGGAGGAAGTCATTGGAGATCTTGGAGGGGAGTCTTTGACTGCTTTGGAAGGTTTCAAAAGGAGGTGATTGCTCCCAATCCCTATTCCCTTGGTCCATTAAATGTCACTCTTCCATCTCCCACTTGGGAGCACAGAGATGTAAAACTCCCATGAGGGAGTAACCCGGCGAAAGTCCTGGCAGAGAGTCTCAACATACTTCCTGATATGTATTCCAAAAGTAGATGATTGCTCCTCCCTCCTCCCTTCTTCATCCTCCCTTCTCCCTATTCCCTATTCCCTCTTCCTCCTCTCTCCTCCCTTCTGCCTCTCCATTCTTCTTCCTCCCCTTCCCTCCTCCCTCCTCCCTTCTCCCTCCTCCCTTCTCCCTCTCCCTTTTCCCTTCTCTCTCCTCCTTCCTCCCTCCTACATTTTACCTACTATTTCCTTCCTTCCTCCTCCCTCCTCCCTCCTCCCTTCTCCCTCCTCCCTCCTCTCCTCTCCCTCCTCCCTCTTCCTTCCTCCTTCCTCGTAACTCCGTCCTCCTTCCTCCTTCCTCCTTCCTCCTTCCTCCTTCCTCCTTCCTCCTTCCTCCTTCCTCCTTCTTCCTTCCTCCTCCCTCCTTCCTACTTCCTCCTTCCTCCTTCTTCCTTCCTCCTTCCTCCTTCCTCCTTCCTCCTTCCTCATTTCTCCTTCCTCCTTCTTCCTTCCTCCTTCCTCCGTCCTTTCTCCTCCCTCCTCTCTCCTTTCTCCTCCCTCTTCCTTCCTCTTTCCTCCTAACTCCTTTCTCCTTCCTCCTTCCTCTTTCCTCCTTCCTCCTCCTCCCTCCTCCTTCCTCCTTCCTCC
>NC_134783.1:11444420-11466920 GCF_046742065.1 Oratosquilla oratoria
AAGGGGGCTGGAAAGGGTTGAGAATAGTTAAATGTAACCCTTGAAGCATTTTTTCATACAATCTAAATATTTTTGTTTTGGTTAGTTTCAGAGGGTTTTAGTCACTTTAGGATAAAACCTTGTGTTCAAGAGTTCGACATACTTTTCGTTTTTGTATTAGATCTTCATGTTTATTTCACTGACATAATAAAATCCCCTAAGTGACGTCAGAGAGTTAAAACGAAGTTCTTTTTTGACCTCCGCGTCCACTTCGGTTCAGGTACGAACATAAGAACGAAAGAACATAAGAATGGAAGAAACTGCAAAAGACCATAAGGCCTACACTAGGCAGTGCTATGTCCCTTACCACCTGTTATCCCTATCCATAAAGTTATCTACTCTTCTCTTAAAGCAATGAATTGTTTGAGCGCTAATTAGATGTCTACTAACTCTATTCCATTCGTTAACCTCTGTTGGTTAGCCAGTTCTTGCCACGCCAGCTTTTATTTTTCTTATTTTGCCTGCCACTTTTTGAATTTATCAGATTATAGAAAAACAACCACTATTGAAGGAAAACAGCCTAACATTGATTCTGTGAACAAAAGGAGGTGTGACTAATGCCAAACAGATTTTGTGCAATTTTTGGAGTTGTTGTCGCTAGACGATTTTTATCAGCATATGGAG
Organism: Oratosquilla oratoria; assembly: GCF_046742065.1. Classification (NCBI taxonomy): domain Eukaryota; kingdom Metazoa; phylum Arthropoda; class Malacostraca; order Stomatopoda; family Squillidae; genus Oratosquilla; species Oratosquilla oratoria. The sequence goes on from NC_134783.1 coordinate 11,445,084, forward strand.
ATGAATAAGATAATCTCACGAATAAAAGATAAAGTACCATCTAGAAAAAAAAATGATATTTACATAGAAAAATTCAATCACTATTACAGCTTACATAAACATAATGTGTATACCGGATATTTTCGTTCGCATCCTTTTAGCACCTTCCTAAATTTTGCAAAACGAACACTAAACTTGGTTGCCTAAGCTGCATTTGCAATATACCCAGGTTCATAAAGCTTGCAGAATGCACTGTAAGCTAGTCCATGCGACCTACATTATCATAATTTTCACGTGAGCTCATGAACGTACGTGTTTGAAAGGAGCGTTCATTTTGTATATGCCTCGCACTATTCTCCGCAGGTAGGATTCATTATGCTTAGATAATATTCATAATGTTTCACTTATGCTCTCGCTTTGTATTATCCTGGGAGTCATGAATCACCTAGTTAAGTTTCAACTCTCAAACGCACAGATGGCTTTATCTAAGCCAAAGGCTCTTTGGCTCTTTTGTCATGTATTTCGTTGTTATGTAGTGCTGTTCCTCACTCCCTTGGAGACTAAGTAAACACTAACTAGAATCGGTAAGCATCCACTAACTTCTAGTATTTGGTTAGTGCTGCTCTCGTGAATCATCCACTAACTAGAATCAAAAGTAAATAAAATATCTTAACGGGTTAGTCTAAATAGTTTATATGTTTTAATTCACTGACACAAAGAAATTCCTGAAATCAAATTAAATCGTTGGGAATTCACTTTAACTTCCATAAAATTATTTAAACGCCTTAAGGAGGTTAAGCGAATTAGTAACTACAACTTTTATCCTCTAAACCCAAAGGAATTTTTTTCATATATGAATAAAATCGCCTGGAGGCCGCTAGAATATTCAACTAATGTGAAATATAAATGAAGTGTTCCTCAAGATCTTCAGATATATATATTTTTTAAATTTAACTGTGGAGGGAATTTCCTTTGTTTGAGTAAAATCACATGCCAGTAGCTGGAATAAATATCTATAATACTATTTTTTTTTTAGAAGGAATGGAAGAACAATGAGTTGCAAGGGGATGCTGGGAGTGGATGCCGGGTGGAAGAAGACCACGAAGAAGATCGAGAAAGAGATGAAAGGAAACTGTTGAAGAAGCCCTCAGTAGACATTACCTACCCAACATCGAAATTCTAAGGGAGCAAGAAAGGGTCTTCAAAGATAGAGCAAGATGGAGAAATATGCTGGTGACACTGAAAGGCGTAACGCCTACTACTGGGAACCGAAGTAAAACGTAAGAATTAAAACACAGCTAAAATATTAGTGTGATAATATATTAGTGTGAAAACAACATTTCAGATATTACAAAGCTAAGTTTATTGTCTCTAACATTTGTTTATCCTAGTAAAGTTAGATGCTTAAGAACTCTCTTAAGTCTAAGTTCATTGCCTCTAACATTTGACCCTAATAAAGTTAGATGTTTAAGAAATGTATCTAAGAAATATAACTATACATCAAAACTGAATTACATTAATCTTATTAAATGCTAATAAAAACAAAAATAGATTTCAGATCATCAAGTAAAATGTTCATTTTTGATGCTGATTTAGTCATGATCAGGACTAATTGGTGTTTGATCACAATAATCATCTTGTTTTTCAAATTTCGTATATCCTTTTGTTTTATGAATTTTTACATGTCCATGTTATTTTCAGAGAAATCTGTGTCCGTGTTAATTATTTTGTGATGAGAACAATTTCCTGCAGCATGAGATGCTGAACGCACAAGATTAACGAAGGCAACATTTCAGGGACTTCAGTGATATCCTTACGGACCAGAATCACACAGCATTTTTTTATGACCGGAAACTAATTTCTATTAGAAAGGGGAGGCTGATTGATTCTAACTTCTGTTATTTATTCTTTCAGTTGCCCTCCTGATGTCTTTCCTTTGCCACGTCTATAACTCTGAGTCCTCGGAGCGATGACGTACCCCAAAACCATTCCTACAACCACAATCACACCTACGAACATTTATATACCTAGACAGACAGACAGACAGACAGACAGACAGACAGACAGACAGACAGACAGACAGACAGACAGACAGACAGACAGACAGACAGACAGACAGACAGACAGACAGACAGACAGACAGACAGACAGACAGACAGACAGACAGACAGACAGACAGACAGACAGACAGACAGACAGACAGACAGACAGACAGACAGACAAACAGACAGACAGACAGACAGACAGACAGACAGACAGACAGACAGACAGACAGACAGACAGACAGACAGACAGACAGACAGACAGACAGACAGACAGACAGACAGACAGACAGACAGACAGACAGATTATCCATAGATCGGTCATATATGAGCTCTGAGCTCATTTCCGGGAGGGATATAGCTGTCGATCACAAGTCCAACACGCGATCCAAGACCATGGTGAATCACATACTCTCTCTCTCTCTCTCTCTCTCTCTCTCTCTCTCTCTCTCTCTCTCTCTCACACACACACACACACACACACACACACACACACACACACACACACACACACACACACACACACACACACACACACACACACACACACACACACACACACACACACACACACACACACACACACACACACACCACACACACACACACACACACACTCTCATGGCGCTGTGGTTAGAGCTCTGGCCTGCCACTACGGAGGTCCGGGTTCGATCCTCGCCCGGGGCTGAAATAATATCAGTATCGCAGCGCTGAGGGGTGTTACTCCAACTCTCGTGGGCGGGGAGTTGGGGGTGTGTGTGTGTGCAAGGTCATAGCATTACCCATAGATCGGACCTACGAGCTCTGCTCTCTTCCAGGAGGGAAATAGCTGTCGATCACGAGTCCAACACGTGATCCAAAGACCAAGTGAATACACACACACACACACACACACACACACACACACACACACACACACACACACACACAAGAAAACGGTGATCCAGGTGATTAAAGAGAAAGACAAGTTAGTTAGGGACACAGTGGATAAAAATATACATTGTAATCCATGGCATTAAAGAGAAGCATGATGTTCCTAGATATCAGAGGGAAAAGGAGGAGAAAGAGATCGCGAAGGAAATTCTGAAAGGATTACAAGCGGAAGAACAGGGTTTAGATAAAGAAATTGAAGAGTCTTATATAATAGGTAGATACTCTAAGAAAAAAAAATACAGACCAGTGAAAGTAAAGCTTAGATCACAAACAATTGCAAAGGAAGTACTATCCAGAACAACGAAATTAGCAAATAGTGAACAATACAAAAATATATGGATAAAAAAAGAAACGAGTGAAAACGAAAAAGAAAAAGAACTTAGAAACGAAGCAAATAAAAAACGAAAGAAGAAAGGAAACTGATTTTTTTTTAAAAGAGAGAGAGAGAAAGGGAGAGAGAGAGAGGTGGACCTGAGGCTGAGAAAATGGTATATAAGGAAGAAGGAAACAAAACAGACAGAAAAAGACGAGGAGAAAGGAAATTGAAAATAGATTATACCAATATAAATGAATAACTTCTGGAATGAATTAATTAAATGATTATCTGGCCTTAGAAAAACCAGACATAATGGGAATAGTGGAAACTGAATTAAAGTGTACTTTACCACCCAACACTGTTGGACAAGGTTTATACAATTGTTGTACGAAGAATAGAAAGGATAAACAGGGTGGTGGGGTATTAATTTTGACTAATAAAAATTCAAATGTAACAAAATTAACTGAAGGAGAAAATAATGTAGAATCAATTACGATACAAGTCGAAAGCAAATATATGAAGAATAGAAAATTCGTAGTGGTGTATGTGCCCCCCAAAACACAATCTTAGACAGAAAGTGATCATTCCAAAATATCAGAAGATACAAAATATGAATTAACTAATATACTAAAGGACAGAGGAAATATAGTGATTATGGGTGACTTTAATTTAAAAGAAATATATTGGGAGGAAATGACAGTGAGGGGTGGAGAGGAACTCTGGGGCAACGTCCCACTCGACATGACGATCCAATACACAATGACTTAGTGGATAAGAGAAAATACCAGATACAGAGGTAGTGAAGAACCATCAAGGCTGGATTTAATACTTAATTACAGAACTCCGATAGGAAAGAGTGACCATGTACTAATAGAATTTGAGTTGAAAGAACAAATGAATCAAAGTAAAAATGAAAAACATAGAATGGGAAGACTAATGTACAACAACAAAAATTTGTGAGAAACTCAAAAAATTCTTTCGCAACGCGAACTGGGAAAAATTCCTAAACGAAAAAACAGGGATGGAAGAGAAATGGAATAGTAGAAAATATATATAATGAGGGAGTGAATAAATACGTAATACAAAAAAAAAGAGGAAAGAACGTACATAAAAAGCTGGTATAAAAAAAAATGTAGTGTGGCTAACAATAAAAGAGACAAAGCTTGAAAGAAATGGAAAAAAGACAAGAAAACAAGCAAATGACTAATGTACATCAAACTAAGAAATTATTATGTAAAAACACGCAGAGATGAAAAGAGAAACTGCGAAAAAAATAGAAAAATACAAAGAAGAAGCCAAACTATTTTACAGGTACGTAAATGGCAAACTAAAGAATAAACAAGAAATAGAAAAGCTGCGCCAGGGTAAATACGAATATAGAGAAGAACTGGAAATGGCTGAAATTATGAACAACCACTTCAGATCAGTATTCACAAAAAAAACTAACTAACTGTGAGGAAATATAGAGAGAGACATCCCCCTCAATGAAAGAAATAATTGTAACACAGAAGAAAATCGGCGACCAAATCAAAACCCTTGATGTCAGAAAATCACATGGTTCAGACGTAATTGCAAATTGGGTACTGAAAGAATGCATGGAGGAATTAACAGATAAAATATAATTAAATTCTCACTTCAAGAAGAAAAGGTGCCACAGAACTAAATGAATGCAAATATTGTACCAATTTATAAGGGAGGAAACAAGGAAGATCCATCTAATTACAGACCGGTCTCCCTGACAAGTACAGCAGCAAAATTTCGTAAAAAGATCATTAAAAATAGATGGGTTAAACATTTGGAAGAAAAAACTATACTGAATCCAAATCAATTTGGATTCAGACAAGGAAGATCATGTACAACAAACTTGATATGGTTCTATTCAAGATTAATAGATATAATATAAGAGGGAGATGGTTGGGCAGACTGTGCTTTTCTGGACCTACAAAAGGCATTTGATAAGGTACCACACAAGAAACTAATAAGGAAAATAGAGTCAATAGGCATCAGAGGAAAATTATTGGAATGGATGAAAGACTTCCTGACTGGGAGGAAAATGAGAGTAGTAATTAGAGATGAATTCTCAAATTGGGAAGAAATGATAAGTGGTGTCCCGCAGGGATCAGTACTGGTACCGATCATGTTTTCCATATACATAAATGACATGGTTGAAGGGGTAGAGTGCTATATGATTTTTTTTCTTGCAAACGACGCAAAAATACTAAAGAAAGTAAGAACAGAGGAGGATTGCAACTCATTACAACAAGACTTGGAAAAGATCTGGAAATGGACTCAAAAGTGGGAATTGAAATTCAATATCAAGAAATGTAGTATAATGGAATTTGGAAAAAATAAAAACAGAATATCGAGAAATTATAAAATTGGCGAAGAAGAGGTCAAAAAAGCAAACTCGGAAAAAGACCTTGGAGTGATGATCAACAAAAACATGACACCGGACAACCATATTAATAAAATAGTTGGAGAAACCTACAATTTATTGAGGTCAGTAAAAGTGGCATTTGTCTATTTGGATGAGGAAATGATAAAAAGTACAAAAAAAAAAAAAAATACAAAGAGCAACAACAAAACTGGCACCAACTCTTTCCAAAATGACATATGAACAAAGACTGTTCAAATTAGAATGACCAACTCTGGAACAAAGAAGGGAAAGAGGAGACCTACTAACTATCTATAGAAATGATTTATTGAAGTGAGGCAATTGAAAAACAAGAGAACTCGAAAAGAAACTCAAAAAGGATAATTACAGAAGAGATCTGAAAAAGAATAGCTTCCCACACAGAGTAATAGATACCTGGAACAAATGAGACAAAGAAACAGTGTGTGCAAACACAATTCAAGATTTTAAGAAAAAAACTTGATACTGAAAGATACAAAGACGGGTCACCACGAGTATAGCTACCTTCCCGTATAATACAACTAGGTAAATACAACTAGATAAATACAACTAGGTAAATACACACACACACACACACACACACACACACACACACACACACACACACACACACACACACACACACACACACACACACACACACACACACACACACACACACACACACACAACGCACACACACACACACACACACACACACACACACACACACGCACACACACACACACACACACACACACACACACACACACACACACACACACACACACACACACACACACACACACACACACACACACACACACACACACACACACACACACACACACACTCGTCGGAGTAACAGCAAAGATTGAAATACAATTTTCGTAGATTACAGCGACGAGGGAGTACCTGTGTTGTATTAGTAGGGAAGGGGGGAAGCTCGTGGTGTAGTGGGCAGGTGAAGAAAAAGGAGAAGGTGAGACATTATTGAGGAAAATGGAAGGAAATGAGGAAGGAGACGAGCGGGCCCCGAACGTCAGAAGGGGTGTCAACAAAAGGTGTGCGGAACACACAGACGAGGTAGAACAAGGGAGCAGAGATATGAAAAGCAGAAATATAGATAATAGCAGCTCAATGGAAAGAGAAGATAGCTGCTTTTATGAATTTAATGAGGGAGGAGATGACGACCTCCCCCGGCTAGTAAATCTAGAGGAGAAAAAAAAAACGAAAAAAAAAAAAACGAACCATGGGAGGTTAGGTTTAACCAATTAACACTAGTTACACAAAGACTTGATAAACTTCAAGAACTAAAAAAGTAGAATCAAAACCTAACTAAAGAAATGGAAGAATTAAAAAGACAGTTAAAAGAAGTAAAATATGAGGATGAGGAATTAGACAGGAATAATAAAGAGAATAAAGAGTCCATAGCAAAAGAGGTTAGTGATTGGAAAAAAAGTATAAGAGAATAATAAAATTAGATTTAGAGATATAGTGAAACAGCAGATGAAAGAACAAACTAAGGACGCAGTTATTAAAGTGATAGGGGAGAAGGAGAATATGGTTAGAGACTTAGCGGATAAAAAGAAATGTATAATTATATTAGGGATGGAAGAGAAGCATAATCCAAATTGGACTACAAGAATAAAGGAGGAGAAGGAAAAAGTAAATAAGATATTAGAAGTAGTTCAAAAAGATAAACCAGAAACAGGGAAAGAAACAGAATAAATATATAGACTAGGGAAATATAATACAGATAAGAACAGACAAATTAAGGTTAAATTCAGATCACAAACGACAGCAGAGAATATCTAAGCAAAAACAGGGAAACTAGTAAAAAGTGATCAATATAATCAGGATTGGATAAAAAGAAAGATGAATAAAGAAGAAAGAGAGGATGAGAAAGCAGAAAGACTAGAAGCTAAGGAAAAAATGAGTACAGAACAGAGTCAGACAAAGAGAAATTCTATTGCGGAGTAGTGAATAGGAAAGTGAGGAAATGGTTCATAGCAGAGAAAAACATAAGGGAAACAGAAAACACAATGGAAGTAGAAGAAAATTGAAAGTGTCTTACACAAATATAGATGGCCTAATAACGGGCTTGAATGAACTGAATGATTACCTTGGGAACCCCGGCTACTAAGGAGACCCGGCTCTTTGGGAACCATGGCTCCTTATAAACCCCAGCTCGTTAGGAGCCCCGGCTCCTTCGAAACACCGGCTCCTTCGAAACCCCGGCTCCTTAGGAACCCCGGCTCCTTGGAAAGCCTGGTAAACCTGGCTTCTTGAGATCTACAGCTCCGTCGGAACCTCGGCTCCTTAGGAACCACGACTCCTAAGGAACCCCGGCTCCCATGGAAACCCGGCTCCTTAGAAACCTCGGCTCCTTAGAAACCCCGGCTCCTTGGGAACCCCGGCTCCTTGGGAACCCCGGCTACTTGGGAACCCGGCTCCTTGGGAACCTCGGCTCCTTAGGAGCCCCGGCTCCTTAGGAACCCCAGCTCCTTAGGAATTCCGGCTCCTTAGGAACCCCGGCTCCTTAGTAACTCCGGCTCCTTAGGAACCCAGACTCCATAGGAATTCGACAACCTAGGAACCCCGGCTCAATAGGAACCCCGGCTCCATATGAACTCCGGCTCCATAGGAACCCCGGCTCCATATGAACTCCGGCTCCATAGGAACCCCGGCTCCTTGGGAATCACGACTCCATAGAAACCTCGGCTCCTTATGAACCAGGTCTACTTAGGAACCCCGGCTCAGTAGGAACCTAGGCTCCTTATGGAGCCCCGGCTTCTCAGGAACCTCGGCTCTTTGGGAACCCCGGCTCCTTGGAAATCCCGGCTCTTTGGGAATCCAGGTCCCTAGGAATCCAGGGTCCTTGGGTACCCAGGGTCCTTGGGGACCCCGGGTTCATGGGAACACCGGGTCCTTGGGAACCCCGTCTTCTTGGGAACCCCGGCTCCTTTAGAATCTCAGCTCCTTAGGAATTCGGCTAATTTAGAACCCCAACTCCTTGGGAACCTCGATTCCTTGGGAACCTCGATTCCTTGGGAACCCAGGCTCCTTGGGAACCGCGACAACTAAGGAACCCCGGCCCTTATGAACCCCAGCTCCTTAGGAACCCCGGCTCCTTAGAAACTCGGGTCCTTCGAAACTCCGGCTCCTTGGGAACCCTGGCTCCTTGGAAACACCGGCTCCTTAGGAATCCAGGCTAATTGGAAACCCCGGCTCCATAGTAACCTCGACATCTTACGAACCCCGGGTCCTTAGGAACACCGGCTTCTTAGGAACCCTTGCTCATTGGGAAGCCTGGATCTTTGCGAATCCCGGCTCCTTAGAAATCCCGGTCCTTTGGAACCCCGGCTCCTTAGGAACCCCGGCTATTTAGGAACCCCGGCTCCTTAGGAGCCCCGGCCCCATAGGAACCCCGGATCCTTGGGAACCTCGTCTCCGTAGGAACCACGGCTCTTTGCAAACCCCGGCCCCTTCGGAATCCCCGGTCCTTGGGAACCCCGGCTCCTTCGGAACCAGGTCTCTTTGGGAACCCCGGGTCCTTTGGAACTCCGGCTTCTTTTGAACCCCGGCTCATCAGATATCCCGGCTCCTTAGGAATCCCGGCTTATTAGGAATCCCGGTTCCTTAGGAACCCCGGCTCCTTAGGAAACCCGGCTCCTAAGGAACCCCGTCTATTTGGGAACCCCGGCTACTTGGGATCCATATCTCCTTGGAAACCTCGGCTCTATGAGAACCCTGGCTCCTTGGGAACCTGGGCTCCCATGGAACTTCAGCTCATTGGGAACCTCGGTTCCTTTTGAACCCCTGATCCTTAGGAACACCGGCTATTTGGGAACCCCGGCTCCTTGGAAACCTTCAGCTTCTTGGGAACCCCGGTCTTTGGGAACCCCGGCTCCTTAGGAATCCCGACTCCTTAGGAATCCCGTCTCCTTAGGACCTCCGGCTCCTTGGGAACCCCGGCTCCTTAGGAATCCCGGCATGTAGGCCCCGGCTTCTTGGGAACCCCAGCACCTTAGGAACCTCGGCTCCTTAGTAACCTAAGCTCCTAAGGAACCCCGGCTCCTTAGGAACCCTGGCTCCTAATGAACCCCGGTTCTCTAGGAACCCCGGTTCCCTAGGAACTCCGGTTCCCTAGGAACCCCGGTTCCCTAGGAACCCTGACACCTTTGGAATCCCGGCTCATTGGGAACCCCTTCTCCTTAAGGACCCTCCTTAGGAACCCCGACTCCTTAGCAATCTCAGCTCCTTGGGAACCCTGGCTCCTTGGGATCTCTATCTCCTTGGGAATCTCGGCTCCTTGGGAAAACCGGCTCTTTGCGCACCCCGGCTTTTTCGGAATCCCGGGTCCTTGGGAACCACGGCTCATTCGGTACCCGATCTCCTTGTGAACCACAGCTCCTTGTAAACTCCAGCTCCTTGGGAACCCCGGCTCATTAGGAATCCCGGCTCCTTAGGAACCTGTGCTCCTTATGAACCCCGGGTCCTTAGGAAGCCCAGCTCATTAGAAACCCCAGATCTTTAGGAAGCCTGGCTCATTAGGAACCCCGGCTCCTTAGGAAGCCCGGCTCATAAGGAACCCCGGCTACTTGGGAACCCCGTCTACTTGGGAACCCCGGCTCTTTGCAAATCCCGGGTCCTTAGGAACCTCGGTTACTTAGAAATTCGGCTGATTAGAAACTCCGGCTAATTGGGAACTCGGCTCCTTGGGAACCCAGGTTCCTTAGGAACCCTGGCTCCTAAGGATCCCCGGCTCCTAGAAAACCCCCGGTCATTAGGAAGCCTGGCTCCTTTGGAACCCCGGCTCGTTAGAAACCTGGCTCCTTTGCATACCGGGCTCCTTGGGAACCCGGCTCCTTGGAAACCACGGTCCCTAGGGAACACCGGCTTCTTGGGAATCCCGGTTCCTTGTGAACACCGGCTCCGTCAAAACCCCGGCTCCTTAGCAACCCGGGTACTAAGGAACCCCGGCTACTTAGAAACCCAGGCTCTTTAGGAGGCCCAGCTCTTTAGGAGCCCCGGTTCCTTAGGAACCACGTATTCTTAAAACCCCCGGCTCCTTAGGAACACTGGCTCCATGGGAACCTGGCTCTTTGGGAATCCCTGCTCCTTAGGAACCCTGGCGTCTAAGAACCCAGCTCCTTAAGAACTCTGGCTCCTTAAGAACCCCTGCTCCATAGGAACCATGGCTCCTAGGAAACCCCAGCTCCTGAGGAATCCCGGCTCCTTATTAAACTCAGCTCCTTAGGAATCCCGGCTTTTTAAGAACACCGGCTCCTTTTGAACTCCTGCTCCTTGTGAAACCTGGCTCTTTACGAGCCCCGACTCCTTAGGAACAACGGCTCTTTAGGAACAATGGCTCCTTAGGAACCCCGGCTTCTTAGAAACCCCGGCTTCTTAGCGACCCCCGCTACTTAAGATCCTAGGTTCCATGGGAATTCGACAACCTAGGAACCCCGGCTCAATAGAAACCCCTGCTCCATAGGAGCCACGGCTCCTAGGAAACCCCAGCTCCTGAGGAATCCCGGCTCCTTATTAAACTCGGCTCCTTAGGAATAACCGGCTTTTTAGGAACCCCGGCTCCTTTTGAACTCCTGCTCCTTGTGAAACCTGGCTCTTTATGAGCCCCGACTCCTTAGGAACAACGGCTCTTTAGGAACAATGGCTCCTTAGGAACCCCGGCTTCTTAGAAACCCCGGCTTCTCAGCGACCCCCGCTCCTTAAGATGCTAGGTTCCATGGGAATTCGACAACCTAGGAACCCCGGCTCAATAGGAACGCCGGCTCCATAGGAACACCGGGTCCTTAGGAACCCCGGCTTCCTAGGAACCACGGCTCCATAAGAACTCCGGCTCCTTAGGAAACCCGGCTACTTAGGAACCCCGGCTCCTTAGGAACCGAGTCTCCTTAGGAACTCCGGGTCCTTAGGAACCACAGCTCCTTGGGAACCCCGACTCCATGGGAACCCCGACTCCTTGGGAACCCCGTGTCCTTAGGAACCCCGGGTCCTTGTGGACCCTGGGTCCTTGTGGACCCTGGGTCCTTGTGGACCCTGGGTCCTTGTGGACCCTGGGTCCTTGTGGACCCTGGGTCCTTGTGGACCCTGGGTCCTTGTGGACCCTGGGTCCTTGGGGACCCTGGGTCCTTGGGGATCCTGGGTCCTTGGAAACCTTGGGTTCTTGGGAACCCCGGGTCCTTTTAAACCTCAGCTCCTTAGAAATTCGGCTAAATAGGAACCCCGGCTCCTTGGGAACCCCGGTTCCTTAGGATCTCAAACTCCTTGGGAACCCCGGCGCCTAAGGAACCGCGGCTCCTTATGAACCTCGGCTAATTAGGAACACGGCTCTTTAGAAACCCGGCTCCTTTGGAACCCCGGCTCTTTGGGAACCCCGGCTCCTTGGAAACCCCGGCTCCTTGAGAATCCCTGCTCCCTGAGAACACCGGCTCCGTCGAAAACACTGCTCCTTAGGAACCACGGCTCCTAGGGGCCCCCGGCTTCTAGGGAGCCCCGGCTTCTAGGGAGCCCCGGCTCCTAAGGAAACCCGGCTCCTTAGAAACCCCGGATCCTTTGGAACCCCTGCTCCTTGGGAACCCAGTCTCCTTAGGAACCTTGACTCCTTAGGAACTCCGGCCACTTAAGAATCCTGGCTCCTTTGGAACCCCGGCTCCTTAAGAACCCTGTCTCCTTAGGAACCCCAGCTTCTTAGGAACCCCGTCTCCTTAGGGACCCCGGCTCCTTAGAAACCCCGGCTCCTTAGGAACCCTGGCTCCTTTGGAATCCCGGCTAATTGGAAACCCCGGCTCCATAGTAACGTCGGTATCTTAGGAACATCTGCTCCTTAGGAACCCCGGCTCCTTGGGAACCCCTGTTCCTTGGTAACCCTGGCTCTTTGCAAACCCCGGCTTCCTTTGGAATCCCGGTCCTTAGGAACCCCGGCTCCTTAGGATCTTCGGCACCTTAGATACCCCGGTCCTTAGGAACCCCGGTTTAGTACGATCTCCGGCGCCTTGGGAACCTCGGCTCTTTGGTAACCCGACTTATTGCAAACACCGGCTCCTTCAGAATTCCGGGTCCTTGGGAACCACTGCTCCTTCAGAACCCGGTCTCCTTGTGAACCACAGCTCCTTGTGAACTCCGGCTCCTTGGGAACCCCGGCTCATTAGGATTCCCGGCTCCTAAGGAACCTGTGCTCCTTATGAACCCTGGGTCCTTAGGAAGCCCAGCTCATTAGAAACCCAAGCTTCTTAGGAAGCGCAGCACCTTAAGATCCCTGGCTCCTTAAGAATCCCGGCTACTTAGTAAGAACGGATCCTGAATAACCCCGACTCCTTAGGAACCTCGACACCTTAGGAACCCCGACTCTTTAGGAACCCGGCTCCTTTGGAATCCCATCTCTTTACAAACCCAGGCTCCATGGGAACCCCCGCATCTTAGGAACATCAGCTCCATGGGAGCCCCGGCTCCTTGGGAACCCTGGCCTGTTAGGAACCTGTGCTCCTTATGAACCCCGGGTCCTTAAGAACCCAGCTCATTAGAAACCCAAGCTTCTTAGGAAGCGCATCACCTTAAGATCCCTGGCTCCTTAGGAATCCCAGCTACTTAGTAAGAACGGCTCCTGAATAACCCCGACTCCTTAGGAACCCCGACACCTTAGGAACCCCGGCTCCTTAGGAACCCTGCTCCTTTGGAATCCCATCTCTTTACGAACCCAGGCTCCATGGGAACCCCGGCATCTTAGGAACATCAGCTCTATGGGAGCTCCGGCTCCTTGGGAACCCTGGCTCGTTAGGAACCGCGGCTCCATGGGTACTCAGGCTCCTTGGGAACCCCGGCTCCTTGGAATTACGGCTCCTAAGGAACCCTGATTCCATGGGAACCCTGGATCCATGGGAAGCTTGGCTCTTTAGGAACCCCATATCTTTTGGAACCCCGCATGTTTCGGAACCCCGGCACCCTCGGAACCCCGGCTCCTTAGTACCCACGGCTCCTTCGGCCTCGGCTTCCTGGGAACCCCGGCACCTTGGGAACCTCGGCTCCTTAGGAAACTCAGCTCCTTGGGAACCCCGACTCCTTAGGAACCCTGGCTTCTGAGGAACCCTGGCTCCCTAGTAACCCTGGCTCCCTAGGATCCCCGCCACATTTGGAACCCCTGTAACCATTACTAACCATCACCCACCACGCACGTGATCCACATGCTTGCAACATAGCGAGACTCCCCCTTCTTGCTTACATTGCATTTCCCACAACATACATGTAACGCAGCACGTTTTACGACAAACAAGATATAGATACCCAATGTCACCAGACTAACCTATTAAAATCCTTTATTATAAACTGCCCTATTATATTACACATAAACTAATATAAATATAATATACTTAACAACATCCACCAACTATAGGACTAACCCTCATATATAAAACTGACCCTAATGCATAGAATAGCGAGACTAACGCCTTTGCTTACAGTAACCTACTAACAACTTATATAACCTTTAACACCCATGTCACGCCGGACCAGAGGCTGGGTAGGTCAAGAGCCTACCGGCCAGTAGTCAGAGCTGGGGTAGGTGAAGAGCCTACCGGCCAGACGCCAGGCTAGGCAGACCGAGAGGTTGCCAGCCAGTTGTGCCCTAGGTCAAGGCCTGGCACATATTGTTATTTGCCCTAAGGGCCCATTTCTAGTTTGTAAACCAGATTGACCTTCAATTGTTAATAAATAATAGAAAACTCCGGCTTTGGAGTTTATCTCGCCCGCATTAAGTCCTCCTTACGTAACCAACAACCTATTTAATGGTTACAATCCATCTCATTATGAACCACTTCTCTTTAAGAACCCCGGCTCTTTAGGAGCCCCGGTTCCTTAGGAATCCCGGCTCCTTGGTAACCCCGTCTCCTTGGGAACACTGGCTCCTTAGGAACCCTGGCTCCTTGGGATCACTATCTCCTTGGAAACCCCGGGTCTATGAGAACCTTGGCTCCTTGGGAACCTGAGCTCCTTAGGAACCTCAGCTCATTGGGAACCTCGGTTTCTTGTGAATCCCGGCTCCTTAGGAACACCTGCTATTTGGGAACTCCGACTCCTTGGGAACCTTCATCTTCTTGGAAACCCCGGTCTTTGGGAACCCCAGCTCCTTAGGAACCCCCACTTCTTAGGAATCCCGTCTCCTTAGGACCTCCGGCTCATTGGGAACCCCAGCTCCTTAGGAATCCCTGTATCTAGGCCTCAGCTTCTTGGGAACCCCAGCACCTTGGGAACCTCGGCTCCTTAGTAACCCCGGTTCCTTGGGAACCCCGGCTCCTTAGGAACCCCGGCTCCTAAGGAACCCCGGTTCCCTAGGAACCCTGACACCTTCGGAAACACGGCTCATTGGGAACCCCTTCTCCTTAAGGACCCCTGCTCCTTAGGAACCCCGGCTCATTAGCAATCTCGGCTCCTTGGGAACCCTGGCTCATTAGAAACCCTGGCTCCTTGGGAACCCTATCTCCTTGGGAGCCTCGGCTCCTTGGGAACCCGGATCTTTGCGCACCCCTGCTTCTTCGGAATCCCGGGTCCTTGGGAACCAAGGGTCATTCGGAACACGGTCTCCTTGTGAACCACAGCTCCTTGTGAAGTCCGGCTCCTTGGGAACCCCGGCTCATTAGGAATCCCGGCTCCTTAGGAACCTGTGCTCCTTATGAACCCTGGGTCCTTAGGAAGCCCAACTCATTAGTAACCCCAGCTCCTTAGGAAGCCCAGCACCTTAGGAACCCCGGCTCTTTAGGAATTCTGGCTACTTAGTAAGAACGTCTCCTGAATAACCCCGGCTCCTTATGATCCTCGACACCTTAGGAACCCGGCTCCTTAGGAACCCGGCTCCTTAGGAACCCGGCTCCTTAGGAACCCGGCTCCTTAGGAACCCGGCTCCTTTGGAATCCCATCTCTTTACAAACCCCGGCTCCATGGGAACCCCGGCATCTTAAAAACATCAGCTCCATGGGAACCCCGGCATCTTAAAAACATCAGCTCCATGGGAACCTGGACTCCTTGGGAACCCTGGCGTATTAGGAACCGCGGCTCCATGGGTACCCAGGCTCCTTGGGAACCCCGGCTCCTTGGGAACCCCGGCTTTTTGGAAATGGAATTAGGAACCCTGGATCCATGGGAAGCTTGGCTCTTTAGGAACCCCGTGTCTTTCGGGACCCCGAATCTTTCAGAACAACGGCTCCTTTGGAACCCCGGCACCCTCGGAACCCCAGCTCCTTAGGAACTCCGGCTCCTTCGGTCTCGGCTTCTTGGGAACCCTGGCACCTTGGGAACCTCGGCTCCTTAGGAAACCCGGCTCTTTGGAAACCCCGACTCCTTAGGAACCCTGAATCCTGAGGAACCCTGGCTCCCTAGGAACCCTGGCACTTTCGGAACCCCGCCTCCTTCGTAACCCTAGCTTATTGGGAACCCCTTCTCTTTAAGAACCCCGGCTCCTTTGCAACCCCGGCTCCTTAGGAATCCCGGCTCCTTGGTAGCCCCGGCTCCTTGGGAAGCCTGGCTCCTTAGGAACCCTGGCTCCTTGGGTTCCCTATCTCTTTGGGAACCCCGGCTCCTTGGAAACCCCGGGTCTATGAGAACTCTGGCTCGTTGGGTACCTGGGTTCCTTAGGAACCTGGATCCTTAGGAACCTCAGCTAACTGGGAACCTCGGTTTCTTGTGAACCCCGGCTCCTTAAGAACACCGGCAATTTGGGAACTTCTGCTCCTTGGGAACCCCGGCTTCTTGGGAACCACGGTCCTTGGGAACCCCGGCTCATTAGGAACCCCGACTCCTTAGGAACCCCGTCTCCTTAGGACCGGAAGGCTCCTTGGAAACCCCGGCTCCTTAGCAATCCCGGCTTCTTGGGAACCCTGGCTGCTTAGGAACCCTGGCTCCTTGGGAACCCTATCTCCTTGGGAGCCCCGGCTCCTTGGGAACCCCAGCTCAATGAGAACTCTGGCTTCTTGTGAACCTGGGCTCCTTAGGAACCCAGCTCCTTGGGAGCCTCGGCTCATTGGGAACCTCGGTTTCTTGTGAACCCGGCTCCTTAGGAACACCGGCTATTTGGGAACTCCAGCTCCTTAGGAACCCTGGTCCTTGGGAACCCCGGTTCCTTAGGAACCCCGACTTCTTAGAAATCCCGTCTCCTTGGGAACCCCGGCTCCTAAGGAAGCCCATGTCCTTAGCACCCCGACTTCCTAGGAACCTCAGTTTCTTAGGAGTCTCGGCTCCTTAGGAACCTTGGCTGCTTAGGAAATCCGGATCCTTGGGAAACCCGGCTCCTTAGGAACCCTGGCTCCTTAGGAAACCCGTCTCCTTAGGAACCCTGGCTCTTTAGGAACCCCGGCTTCTTAGGAACCACTGATTCTTAGAAACTCCTTAGTAACCCCGGATTCTTAGGAGTCTCAGTTCCTTAGGAACCTCGGCTTCTTAGAATCTTCAGCTCCTTGGGAACCCTGCATCCTTAGGAAGCACAACTCCTTGGAAACCTTGGCTCTTTAGAAACCCCGACTCCTTAGCAACCCAGGGTTCTAAGGAACCCCGACT
This sequence comes from Oratosquilla oratoria, assembly GCF_046742065.1. Classification (NCBI taxonomy): domain Eukaryota; kingdom Metazoa; phylum Arthropoda; class Malacostraca; order Stomatopoda; family Squillidae; genus Oratosquilla; species Oratosquilla oratoria. The sequence goes on from NC_134783.1 coordinate 11,462,314, forward strand.
CCTTAGGAATCCCGGCTCCTTAGGAGCCCTGGATCCTTGGTAACCCCGGCTTCTTAGGAACCCCGGCTCCTTGGGAAAACAGGCTTCTTAGGAACCTCGACTCCTTAAGAATCCCGGCTCTTTAGGAACCCTGGTACTTTGGGAACCCCGGCTCCTTTGGAACCCCGGCTTATTTGGGACCCCCGTCCTTGGGAATCCCGGCTCCTTAAGAACCCAGACTCCTTAGGAACCACGTCTCCTTAGGAACCCCGACTCCTTAGGAATCCCGGCTCCTTAGGAACTCCGGCTCCTTGGAAACCCCAGCTCCTGAGGAAGCCCATTTCCTTACGAACCCCGGGTCCTTAAGAACCCCGGCTTCTTAGGAGTCCCGGCCCCTTAAGAACCTCGGCGTCTTAGGAACCTCGGTTCCTTACGAACCCTGGCTCCTTAGAAAACCCAGCTCCATAGGAAGCCCATCTTCATAGGAAGCACAGCTTCTTAGGAACCCTGGCTCCTTAAGAGCCCCGCCTCCTTAGGAACCCCGGCTCTTTAGGAACCCCGGCTCCTTAGGAACCCCTGATCCTTAGAAACCTCAGCTCCATAGGAACCCCGTATTCTTAGGAATCTCAGCTCCTTGGGAACCTCGGCTCCTTAGAAATCCAGGCTCCTTAGGAACCCCGGCTTCTTAGGATCCCGGCTCCTTAGGAACCCCGGCTGATTAGGAGACATTGTTCCTTAGGAACCCCGGCTGCTAAGGAACCCCAGCTGCTAAGGAACCCCGGCTCCTAGGGATCTTTAGCTCACTGGGAACCCTGGTTCCTTGGGGACCCTGGCTCCTTGGGCACCCCGACTTTTTGGGAACCTCGAGTCCCTGGGAATCCCGGTTCCTTGGGAAGCTCGGATCATTGGGAACCTTGTCTCCATGTGAACCGTGGCTCCTTGAGAACAAGGGTTCCTTGGGAACACCGGCTCCCCGATAACCCCTGGTTTCTTGGGAACTCCGGCTCCTTAGGAACCCCGGCTTTTTAGGAACTCCATCTCCTTGGGAACCCAAACTCCTTAAGAACCTCGGCTTTTTAGGAAACCCGGCTCCTTAGGGACCCCGGATCCTTAGGAAGCCCAGCTCCTTAGAAACCCCATCTCCTTTGGAACCCAGACTGCTTAGGAATCCCGTCCCCTTAGAAACCCCGGCTTCTTAGGAGTCTCGGCTCCTTAGGAACAGAAGGCTCCTTAGGAACCCCGGCTCCTTAGGAAGCCCAGCTCTTAGGAAGCCCAGATTCTCAGGAATCCCAGCTCCTTAGGAACCCCGCCTCCTAAGGAATCCCGCCTCCTGAGGAACTCCTTCCATAAAGGAACTCCGACCCTAAAGGAATTCTGATCCCAAAGGAACTCTGGCCCCGATGGAACCCTGACCCTAATGAAATCCCGACCACAAAGGAATCCCGGCCATAAAGGAATCCCGTCTCCAAAGGACCCCTGGACTTCTAAGGAACCTCAATTCCTAATGAATCCCGGCTACTAAGAAACCCCGAGTCCTAAGAAACCCGGATACCAAAGAACCCCGGTTGCTAAGGAACCCCAGCTCCTAAGAAACCCTGGCTCGTTAGGAACCCCGGCTCCTAAGGAATCCCGGCTCCTAAGGAACACCAGCTTGTAAGGAACCCCGGCTCCTAAGGAACCCTAGCTTATAAGAAACCCCAGCTGATAAGGAACCCCGGTTCCTAAAGAACCTCGGTTCCTAAGAAACCCCGGCTCCTAAGGAGCCCCAGTTCCTAAGGTACCCCGGTTCATAAGGGACCACGGTTCCTAAGAAACTCCGGCTCCTAAGGACCCCGGTGGTTCCTAAGGAACCCCGACTCCTAACTAATTCCAGTTCCTAAAAAACCACCGGCTCCTAAGTAACCCCGGTTCTTATGGAATCCCGGTTCCCAAGGGATCCTGGCTTCTAAGAAATTCCTGCTTCTAAGGATCCCGGGCTCTAAAGGAATCCCGGCTACTAAGGAATCCCGGCTCCTAAGAAACTCTGGCTCCTAAGTTAGTTTTGCAATGTCTGTCAACAAAGCTAACCAAGGCCAATCATTGAAATTAGTTGGACTGCACCTTCTACACCCCAGCTCTCTGATGGATGCTCAAGGTTAAAAATCCAAATAATCGTTGCATCCTTATTCCCAACAAGAAAGCAAAAAATGTTGTGTATCCTGCTGCATTACGGTAACTATCTACTATAAATCTTTTAAATAAGATTAAACTAAAAATGTTACTTGTTCTATTCTTTTTAGATGATCATTTAAGGCCAAATACCCATTTGCTCTACGCAGGAGCTAGCCAAATGTTCGCCTGGAGGGAAGCTTCATGGCTAGTATTATATATGAACGGTTATGTCAAAAGACATATTCTGGCTTTTGAATATATTATCTGATCGGTCTCGCTTCCTCTAGTGGACGGAAACTTCGATAGTATGATTCGAGTGAGATTGATCACTTGGAGATCAATGTGCCTCAGGAGATCTTTAAAGCTGATCTCATTCTCTGTGGCTGGAGTGTCACACAGACCATTTGATCGCAAGGGGAAGCCCCGGAAATGAATAGAATAACATGGCGACAACCAAAATATAACGAAAAAATGCCACCCGGTACGGAAGAAGGTATCTAGGTTTTCAGTCTGGTTCTTTATGTGTCTCATATCTTAAATATTGCTGTTCAGTAGCTTCTTTGAGATTACTTCGACATTAAGTATAATCACTAAAGATCCACTGACTACCACTAGTTATGGATTTGTGGCCCTTCTTGTCCTAATTTGAGGGCCAGCGAGGTGCCATAGAGATGATTGAAGTAGCCTGACGGCAGGTAAACTAAAAAAGAAAACTAATCATCACCTGATATGGAAAAAGTTCCTTGAGCGAAGCTAAAGTTTTCCACGCCGAGAATGCCAACGTTTGAAAACAATTGTCACCTTCGTTTGCCCCTTCAACACGATGACATATTGAGGACTAAGAGCAAGTTTCCGTTTAAACACGGTGACACTTTTTTTTTTGTCATTGTTGTTGTTAATGATGATTTTACAATAGCCAAGGTGCTGACTCCAACCTGAATAGTCTCGATAAGTTTCCTGGGTCTTTCTCTTGACAGTATAAAAACTATTGCCTTTTACTGAAAAAAATATATATATTTAGATATTGAAGTATTGGGAGCTACAGTGAGGCTTTCATGGCTTAGAAGGAGGCCGAAGTTATATACTACTTTAATCACTTTGAAATCTATCATCAAGATGAGTTTTGACTTATTTCAAGTTTTTTTGATGGCATGTAGTACAGATCTATTTTTTGAAGAATTGTTTGAATAATAGCAAAATATAATAGGGCAGTCACACCAGAGTCCGTTCTCACCACGTCCTACTAAAATTTCCAGGACGTGGTGAGGACCAGCTTGGACGCAGTGAGGACCGATGTGCACGTAGTGATGATCCAGTGTGGACTGCAATGACGGCATGGACATAGACCAGTTTTGATACTGCTCAACATTTACGTAGCAACAGCGTAGAAGATTTAGGGCGGGGTGGTGACCATTTGCTGACGTAGTGCGGACCAGCTTGACATTTAAGTGACACAGTGAGGACTTGGTTGACTGTGTGGTGACTTGAGGGGACGGGGAAGAGCTACTACGTGCTCATGACTCAGGTCGGTTTGGAGTTTGACTTTCTTTGGCTTATGCCTCAGGCCCTGGATATAATTGGCAACACTGACACCATCATCTGACTCACTGACACTGGGTGTAATAACATCTGACTCCTTAATTTCCTGGGAAGCTTGAGAGCCTTAATCTGGTTCTTGAGGCTCAATGTCTAAGGCTTCTGCAGCTTGTGTGGCTGGCTGGGATGACTGGCTACGTCTGCTGTCTTTGCTACATACTCTTACCCTTCACTTGGATTTGAGCGGCATGACGTGACGTGAAGATCACGAGGAATAGAATCTAGGGCAGCTGGAAAACGGCTGATGACGGGAAGAGCGGCGTGCCGCATTTATAGGACCAACTGCACATGGGGGCAGCGTCATACTGGCATGACGCGAGCGTAATGTGCATTGATTGGACGGTGTGGGGGCGTGATGAGTACCGACAGAGCGTGGTGTGCACCTGATCCCCTGCGTGATATGCAAGTAGTAGGAACCAAATGGACCCAATGATAATAGAGTAACGATCGGATAGGTGGTCAGTAAAGGCTTGGTATCAGCGTAGTATTGGAGCGATAACGCTTTTCTAACTCATCTTCACCATGTCCTGAAAAAAAAAAATCTGAGCGTGGCGACCACTTGCTGGACGTAGTAAGGACCGTCTCTGCATTGACATTACCTTAATATGCTGTAATGTCTGTGGATGAGCTGATATATCTTTTTACGTATGTGTATGCATTTACTTATTATATCCTCTATAATCTAATTATATCTTATTTCATGTTATTTGATTTCAGTTTGTTTGATTATATTTAGTCTTATTCCATACGTTTTTATTTTTTTCTACATCCGATCTTGTTTAGTTTAAAGTTCATCCGTTGTTGTTATTCTTTGTAATCTGCTCCAGCAGTGGAAGAAGAATGCTTTTTATTAATTATTGTGAAAGATGATCTTCCCTTGT
>NC_134783.1:11479420-11496920 GCF_046742065.1 Oratosquilla oratoria
AAATATTGTGTGACTTTATAGCAAATTTACAGCCTTTCAAATTATAAAGTTATACCTCTTTACTTGCCCATTACTAATTTGGTGTTATGGAGTAGTCCTGCTTTTTGCTACCCCCTTTTGAGAGAGTTCCCGAGACATAAATGAAGGCCCCCGATCAGAGTGAATGAAATTTGCCATACCACAGAAAGACAATATCTGTTCTGAACGATTTGTTACAGTAGTTGTATGCATATCAGGTGTGAGTATATACTTTTTACGTAAAGAGGATGGTAATGGTCCTTTGAAATCAATGCTCAATCGTTCCACTGGCTGAATAGCCTTAATGAGTCCCCCCTCAGTTGAACGATAGAACTGTGGTTTTAGCTCTGTACAGATCATATAGGTAGAACATGTTCTTTTTACGTCTTTCGTCGAGAATGGAAGGTTTTCGGGTCTAAAAAAATGCAACAAACGGTTTTTTTCAGGGTGACACAATCCAATATGAATATCAGTTAATATTGATGATGATATTATTGAGCAAAAGAAAACCCGAGTTAAAGTGTTAGGAGCCACGTCATCCTTACCATGTCGGTACTGAATAGTATAGCTGAAAGACGCTAGTTCCATTCTCCATTCATGTATCTTGTTGTTCTTAACTTTAATATGTTTCCGGTTATCGAGCATAAAGACTACGGTCCGTTGACCAGTAACCAATGTGAAGTGACGTCGAGCAAGAGGGTGAGACAGTTTGCGTACTGTTTCTATGATAGAAGCGGCTTCCTTTTCGACAGGGGGATAATACACTTCGCTACCTTGTGGTGTTGTTGACATAAATGCCATGGGACGACTAACTTGTTTCAGTACGGCAGATATAGGCACTTAAGATTCATCACATTCGACTACAAAAGGAAAGTTCTCGTTTAATGGGCATAGAGTGTCAGTCTCTAGTTTTTTCTTGATAAGAGTGAAGGCTGTTAGTGTAGATTCATCTAGAGAAAATGTTTTAGTGTTAACCAGAGGTTTGATTTTGTCAGAGAAATTTGGTATCCACTTGGCATGGTATGCAAACATTCTGAGGGTTCTATGCAGGAATGCAATGTTTGTTGGGGGTGAATTTCTTGAAGAGGATGAAGTCTTTCAGGTTCAGGCTTTATAGATCCATTACAAACTAAGTAACCAAGAATGTTAATCGAAGACTCAGACTTGATATTTCTAACTTCCTTGAGTGTCAATCTTCGACGTTTGACAACTTTTATAAACCTTTCGTAGTTTTCATCGTGCTTTGTTTGAGTATGACCATCAATAATGACTTTATCTAGGTATGGAAATGTGCCCTAAAGATTTTCTTCTTCACACAAGTTTATTAAATTCTCTTTTGGAACACAGCGACACTATTTCTAACAGCAAAGGGTATCCGACAAAATTGGTAAAGTTGGCCATTTGCTTCAATTGCCGTACACTTCCAATGAGTTTCTCTGATTGGAATTTGATGATATGCAATCTTTAAATCAAAGGTGGAAAATACACTGTAGTTAGCAAGATCATTCACTATGTCATCGATACGGGGAAAGCAATATGCATCTACTTCAGTATACCGGTTTGCTGTCTGAGCATAGTCGATGTACAGACTTTTCTTTCACAACGTGAAGGATTCTTGACAACAACAATATGAACACGCCATGTTGAGGAGCTGGATTCAATTATCTCTTCTTTAATAAAGAACTGGTCATCCTTACAGAAGCGTTTGCATTTAATTGCTATTGGCTTAAACTTTGGAGATAGATTTTTGTCAAGTGAGGGTTCATCAATTAAGGCAGCCGACAGTGCACAATTAGAGGTTATATTTGTGATGTTGATTATGGTTGAGGTCCACCAAATTTAATTGTGAGACTTCTGTGTTGTTTTTGAAAATCCAAATCCAGAATCATATCACTACACAAATCCTTGAGAATACTCAGGTGTGTATATGGGTAGTTACGACCCTTAAGTGTTACGTCCACTACGCACTGCCCAGAGGAGCAAGTCTTTAAAGGGGTTAATGTCATCGAAATTTCTTTGTAAGTTGAAAAATCTTTCAGCTCCAATTTTCTTGTAGTATCTCTATTTATGAAACTATCTGAGCTGCATGAATCTATAAGAGCATTAAAGTCATGTCCACTGTTGCATGTGAAAGACTCAGAGGATATGCAGCTGTAATGGCAAGGAGAGCTGTTGTACTTGTGGTAGACTTGAACATGAAAATTTTAGAAAAGTGACCTTTCTTGCCATAAGCATAACAAGAAGTATCAAGCGCAGGACAATTTCTCTGATTATGAAAGGAGCCTCCACAGAAAAAAAAAAAAACACTTTTGCTTTGAAGTGTATGTAGTGGCCACAGCCCGACCCCCTACGGAAGTCGTGTTAATGGGCCGAAGCTGTTGCGAGGGAGTTGGAGAAGTGGATTGAGGCTGTTGCAGAAGAGCCAAAGGAGTTGTGTCAGCAGATCCAATACGTTGTGGAGGGGCTATGACAACAGTGTGGGGATCTTAGTGGTGTGCTCATGTAAGCATCAGCTTTACGTTGCGCGAAGTCAAATGAATATGCTTGATTGTAAGCGGTCTGTACGTCAAGTGTTTTATTCTCCAAGAGACGTTGGGGTGTAAGGGGAGATCTAATGTCATTGATGAAAGAATCACGAATCAGCTCCTCCTGATACTGCTCTGCAGAGACAGCCTTTAGATGGCAGTCCTTGTTAAATTTACGTAGTCTTTGCAGGTACTCGTCGAGTGATTCATTAGGTTGCTGATGTGTCGCTAGTAGATATTGGGCAAATATTCCATTAGGAGTTTTCACATAATTTTTTAGAGAGTATCCTTTGCACTTTCATAGTCCGTACACTCTTTGACATAGTCAAAAACATTATGATACACAGCTCACCAACGTTCTGAATTTACCCGAAGCAGTTTCACCATATTTCTCAATGATGTTGGTAAAAGTACGTATCTAGTGCTTCCACTCTTTAGAAGCTGTTGGAGAGTTCGGATCAAGGTCCAGACGATTAGGCTTAAGTAGCCTGTCCATGATGACTGAAGAAGTTCAATAAATTTTCGTAGACCGTAGAATAAGTTTTATTGAACTTCTTTCACAATATAGTTCTGAAATAACAGAAAACGAGAATTACCATAGGCAATACCATAGAACAGTAAGTAAGGAACATAGAGTTAATAGACCATGAACAAGAAATTTTACCTGAGGCAGATCATATTAAATATACTTATTAAAAAAAAAAAAAAAAATCATTCATAAAGGTACGATTACGCTAGTCAACGGAATGGTTAGATTCCTACGATTTAGTTGGATTTCGTCCAAAGTTGGAGCAGTTTAAAGCTATGGTTGTACTCCAACCTTGGAGTAGCTTAAAGCTACGGTTACAGTCTAACCTTGGACGAAATTGAATTAAATCGCTGGAACCCATCCATTCCGTTGACTAGTGTAATCGTAGCTTAAGTAGGCACCGTCTGAGAGAAGAAGTCCGTAATGTTAAGGCTCCTTGCTAAGTCAAAATTATACAATTTCGTCAAAGTTAATTATAGAAACGAAGCGAAAAAGAGAATCTTAGATTAGATATTAAATAAACTCTACAGATAAAATTCCTAGAAGCATATTAGGATTTCATGTTAAAACAAGACGTGCTATTCATACTTGGAATTCATATTCAGGGAAAGGTATACATCTTCGCCGAGAGTAAAGAATTTAATAGTAACTTAGATGTGAAAGGTATAAGGACATTTATCAATGATTTTTAAGTTAAGTTGACATTAGAATCAAAGAATCAGAGTTTCAATATTCAAAATTTGCAAGAATATATACCTAACATCTTACCATGTCTTTCATCTCTTTATGTCAAAGCTCAGCGGGATTTATGTCCATTTTGCTCGCAATGAGTTTCAATGAGCTATAACGATAAAACATGCGGACGGAAGACCTTTTGGTGTGTGACAAGGTTGAATTATTTTTTTTCCTGTCTGTTTATGCGAGTGAAATTTAAAAGCTCGAACTGAAGAAAGAGCGTTCTCAAATAAACTCTTTTGCAAATATCACCGCTTGATATAATTATTTAAACAAACGTTGGGTATTTTCATTCATAAAAAAATGAATAAACAAATAAGTAAAGAGATAAATAAATAAAATCTATAAATTAATGAATAAACAAATTAATAAAAAAAAGAATAAATAGATAAGTGAATAAACAAATGAGTAGATAAATAAATAAATAAACAAATAAATAAATTTATAAATGAATAAATAAATAAATGAATAAGTGAAGAAGTAAATAAAGAGTATATAAGTAAATAAATAAATTGATAAATAATTGAGCAAATAAATAAACAAATAAATAGATAGATAAATAAATAAATAAATAGATAAGTGAATAAGTAAAAAATGAGTATATAAGTAAATAAAGAAATTGATAAATAATTGAGCAAATAAATAAACAAGTAAATAGATAAATAAATGAATAAATAAATAAATAAACAAATGAAATAAAAAAATAAAAAAATAAACAGACAAGTGAATATATATATATATATATATATATATATATATATATATATATATATATATATATATATATAAATGATAAGTAAATAAATAAACAAATAAATTAATAACTTATAAATAGATCAAATAAATAGATAAACAAATGAACAAATAAGTGAATAGATAAATGAATATATATATATATATGTATACATATATATATATATAAATATATATATATATATATATATATATATTTTTATATATATACTATAATACAGTAGTAACTTCTGTCTGTCTGTTTCTTTGTTCGCGAACTCCTCCGAGGATTTTGGAGATAGACCCCCATAATCATATGTATTCTGATACCATGTCACTCCAGGTACTTGGATAACTATATTTCATTAATATATATATATATACATACATACATACATACATATATATATATATATATATATATATATATATATATATATATATATATATATATATACATATATATATATATATTGGTTAGGGCTAAGGGTTAAAGTTAGTTGGCGTGGTAACACGCCACTACTGTAGTCTCCCCTTAACATGCATAGCATTTTTGTGACCAAATTTACTATGATTAAACAAACCATTGTATTTGTCTATAAATATTATTTATATTTGTGAAATTAATGATGCCACAAAGTATTATAGTTTTTTTTTTTTAATGAGAAAGCATGTAAATATAAAAATGATTGTATGGTTTTACCAAATGTTGAAATATTGATTATTTTTATCTTATATTATTGCGGGCGGGCCACTGTACAGATGTCAAGAGTTTTTTTCAATTCTTCTCTTACAGCCGAGTACTGGTCACTGTGTTGGATGGTGTGTTCGAGTGGTAGTGGCTTCTCTGGAGGCGTGGAAAACAAGTCTTGTTTCTTGTCTTTATTTGAGTGAAAATCTCCCGCTCTCCGGCGAGGAATGATTCATTATATACATCAATCCGGCAAGGTTTCCGACAAGGGAAAATATTTACATGGTCGCTGCTTCCAGCGAGACAAGACATCGAAATTATTTCATTTACATACAGGGCTAACAAGAAAAGATGATACATCACTTTGTGTCATTTATATATATGTGTCTGAATGTGGGCTGGTAAGAATAATAACCTTGTGAAAATTTATTGTCGAAGTGGCAATATCTTTGTTAGCAGAACCCAGGGTTTGGTGGCAGCAGTGCGCGTCCGCTGTCATGACCCCGATAATCTGGAGTCTCAGGACGATAGACTTGACCGCGACGCTCGACCCTTGGTGTACGTCAGTTGTTGACTACCATCTTATATCGTTGTGGTGCAATGCATGTGCATAGGAGACTGCGCCGTTCTAAAAGTGTTCTAAAAGTTCTCCAACGCATGTAGTGTTAACAATCCACTACAATGGTTAGGTTAAAGATTATCCACGAAATCCTCTTGGGTTTTTGCAGATAGAACCCTTTAATATTCTACTATAGTAAAGAAGTAGCCTCTGTCTGTCTGTTTGTTCACGAACTCCTCCTAGGGTTTTGGAGATAGACCCCCATAATCCTATATATTCTGATACCCTGTCACTCCAGGTACTTGGATAACTATATTTCATTAAGAAAATATTTTGGTTAGCGTTAAGGGTTAAAGTTAGGTTGTGTTGTAACATGCTAGTACTGTAGTGTTCCCTTAACATGCGTAGCATTTTTGTGACAAAATTACTATGATTAAAGAAACCATTGTATGTGTCCATAAATACTATTTACACTTGTGAAATTAATGTTGCCACAAACTATTATAGCTTTTGTAATGAGAAAGCATGTGAATGTAAAATTATTGTATGATTTTACCAAATGGTTAAATATTGATTATTTCTATTTTATATTATAGCGGACGGGCCAATGTATAGATGTTAAAAGTTTGTTTCAATTCTTCTCTTACGGCCGAATACCGTTCACCATGTAGTGTTAACAATCCACTACAATGGTTAGGTTAAATATTATCCACGAACTCCCTCTAGATTTTTGTAGATAGACCCCTATAGTCTACTATAATAAAGTAGCAGTCTCTGTCTGTCTGTTTGTTTGTTCACGAACTCCTCCTAGGGTTTTGGAGATTGACCCCCATAACCATATATATTCTGATACTCTGTAATTCCAGGTACTTAGATAACTACATTCAATAAAAAAAAAATATTTTGGTTAGGGTTAAGAGTTAAAGTTAGGTGGGGTATGGTGTGGTAACACGCCAATACTGTAGTTTTCCTTGACGTGCATAGCATTTTTGTGATAAATTACTATGATTACACAAACCATTGTATGTGTCCATAAATATTATTCATTTTTGTGAATTTAATGTTGCCACAAACTATTATAACTTTTGTAATGAGAAAGCATGTAAATATAAAAATGATTGTATGATTTTACCAAATGTTGAAATATTATGATAGCCTTTGTTAGGAGAAAGCATGTATATGTAAAATTATTTTATAATTTTACCAAATGTTGAAATACTGATTATCTTTATTTGATATTATTGCGGGCGGGCCAGTCTACTGATGTTAAAATTTTTATTTCAATTCTTCTCTTACGGCCGAGTACCGTTCACTGTGTACTGTTAACAATCCACTACAATGGTTAGGTTAAAGATTATTCACGAACTCCTAGTTTTTTGCAGATAGACCCTTGTAGTCACATATATTCTGAAACCTTATAACCCAAGGTACTTGGATAACTATCTTTCATTTGTCTGTCTCCTTGTTTGTTTACGAACTCCTGGGGTTTTGGAGATAGACTCCCATGACCATATATATTCTGATACCTAATCACTCCAGGTACTTGGATATATATATATTTCATTTCTAAAAGAATATTTTGGTTAGGGTTAAGGGTTAAAATTAAGTGGGGTATGGTTATGTTAGGCATTATTCATGAACTCCTCCTAAATTTTTACAGATGGACCCCTATAACCATATATATTCTGAAACCTTATAACCCAAGGTACTTGGATAACTATCTTTAATCTGTATTTACTATGATAAAGTAGTACCCTCTGTGTGTCTGTCTGTTTGTTCACGAACTCCCCCCAAACTATATATATTCACCATAATCCAGGCTACTTGGATAAGTATATTTTATTTCCAAAGGGCGTCTCCCTTATCAAATTTATATATTTACTTAACATTTCATTTTTTTTGTTACCTTTTCCATTGAATTATATTGATACGTGTAATTTTTCTCCACAAATTCTATAAAAATTAAAATGATCATCGCGTGCCCGCAGCAACGCGCGGGTAAATTTATATATATATATATATATATATATATATATATATATATATATATATATATATATATATATATATATATATATATATATATATATATATAACATATAAACAAATAAACAAACAAATAAACAAATAAATTAATAGGTAAATATATCAAATTCTTTCAGGATTTAATTCTATCTTTGTTACTACGAACGATGGTTCTTCCTGAGCTGACCAGGATCGTCTGAGACTAACCAGAACAAAAACCTTCAACGCCAAAAATTACACACACATGCATACATATCTGATTAAACAAATCTGAAAACCCTTACTAGAAATAACACTTCCTTCGATAGCATAGTGGTTTAACTAACTAGTATAACGGGAGGAAAGCAGTTAGTGAAATAGGTTAACTTTACGGAAGAGTTTCATCTAATGTGAGTTAGCCGAAACAACTAAACAAACAAATTTATGTTAACATAAACGAAAGAGCCTGAAAGTTTGCTGCCGTCACCCAAGTTCAGGCAATTAGCCTCGGTTAAAAAAAAAAAAAAAAAAAAAAAAAAAATCACTTTACCTAAATTAATTGGCATCGTTAACGTTAAAAGCACATAAAGCCTTGATTTGATAATTTTGGGTTCTTTCAATTCGTTTGATCAGATTGTGTGAGGTTACAATTTTGAAAATTTATTACGTGAAATATTTTCATTGAAGCTATTAGATATGTCTAACCTAATATTATCAATATGTTTGAATAATCTTTTTTTTTCAGATACCAAAAATAATATTTGTAAACTTGCTGGTCACTAAGCGTTTATTTAAAAATTTCAGAACAACAAAAAATAGCATATTAATTGCAGCTATTAATTTCTATATATATACTGTCTGACATTTTAGCAAAATGTATTTACTTTTTTTTATGAGTGTAGACAAAGAGATTGTTCATGTGTATAATGGTCGTTATTTACTTTTATTTATTTATTTATTTAATTATTTTTTATTTATTTATTTATTTATTTACTTGTTCATTTATTCATCTATTTATTTGTATACCTCTATCTATTTGCCTATCTATTTACATATATTTACATATCTATTAATCTATCTGCTTATATTTTACGTATTTATCTATTTGTCTGTTTGTCTATCTGATTGTGTGTGTGTGTGTGTATTTTTGTCTTTCTGTCTCTGTTTGTTTGTCTGTATGCTTGTTTTAGTTGGTTGGCTGGTTAGTTATTAGTTTGTCTATTTATTTTATTTTCAATGTGGTACTTTCTCTTTTGTTCCCTCTGCTGTAGACTTGAATCGCTCGGCTTTATGGCAATTCCTCCTCAGTAGTAAATGAGTTACAACGTCGCCCCTTTTTTATTCTGTCTTTATAAAGGGAAAGCCATTGGGGATGCTTTCCCCTGCACCTAATCAGTTCTATATTTTTCGATAGAGTTTTCAAAGGTTAGGTGAGCCTAATCATTGCCAGAATAAAATCACTATAGTAATAGTGAAAGGTAAGGAAACGTTAATCACTTAACCTGAGTGCGGGGTTTTCAATATAAAATCATTATAATAGCCTCTTATGGTCTAGAATGAATGACGCCTAGAGGGCAAAAAATTCCCAAAGCGATGAACACATTCTGAGCCTTCGTGAATGAGATATCAAAACTCACCAATAACTCTTTGATTTTTTTTCTTATTGGAAAACACACTCCCAGGTCAAATATTAAAATATTAGAATACTTATTTATCGAAACGTTAACACAGCAGCAGTGGGCGATGTTTATATGAATATATCATACTAAAAACAAAATAAGATTCAAATTACGATGTTGATTAAGATATTTACACTCCTGATGACCAGTGTATATGGGAATGTGGGGTGTTCCGTGGTCTGTCATGGATTAAGGGATATAACTACAATGAATAATGAATAATGAATAATGAATAATGAATAATGAATAATGAATAATGAATAATGAATAATGAATAATGAATAATGAATAATGAATAATGAATAACGAATAATGAACAATGAATAATGAATAATGAATGATGAATGATGAATGATGAATAATGAATAATGAATGATGAATAATGAATAATGAATAATGAATAATGAATAATGAATAATGAATAATGAATAATGAATAATGAATAATGAATAATGAATAATGAATAATGAATAATGAATAATGAATAATGAATAATGAATAATGAATAATGAATAATGAATAATGAATAATGAATAATGAGTTATGAGTAATGAGTAATGAGTAATGAATAATGAATAATGAAAGACAAATAATGAATAGTGAATAACACTGTGTAAAAAAAAAATCTTTGTTTCTGGCAACAAACCATTCTTTTCTGATTCAGTATGTTTCAAATCGCTGGAAAATAACCGTCTGTGATTTTAAACTTTGGGTTTGTTGTCAGTAGATCTATTTTGTTGAAATGATATTATCATGTTTAACCATATATAGACATCTGAGACATATTTGTAAGCTCTTCAAAATTTACTATATATTTACCAAAACAAGGACTTAATTGACAATGTTGTCAAGTCAGTAACGTTTGAACGAGTTTATATCACGAATTGGCAACTCGTACTACAGAAAAACAGAGCTTCAATGAAAAATATAAGTCATCGCGTCAGTAGATGTGGAAGTGTATGGTCACGCAGTTCGTTTTGTTTATCACTATTTGATAAAAGGTAAGTTGAATATTTTTTTCTCAATATATGTTATTAAAGTGGTTTATGTTATAAAAAGAATTGTGTCCATTTAGCGCTAAAATAATCCATTTACTTTTTCAGATGTGTGACGAAGTTAATGTTATGGCGGCTCGTGGTTACAAATACCCAACGGATTCCTTCTGCTACGTGTGCGGAGAATTCTTCGTAAAGAGGGCTGAAAAACACTACCTTGACAGTTGCACCCGTGCAAAGAAAGCCTATCATATCTACTTCAGGTGGTTTGTGAAAGGTGCCCCTACTGCCCCAAACAATAGGACATCAGTGCCCTCATAAGAGAAATGGCCTTGACAAAGTCCAGCGCCGAGCTGCTCATTTCCAGACTGAAGCAGTGGGACTTACTGGACGACAGCGTTCAAATTACTTCCCAGAGGAGGCGTCATTACAACTTTTCACTGTTATTCACTCTTGGAGATCGATTGTGCTACTGCCATAACATCAGAGGACTCTTCGACGCTGTGGGTATTCCCTGCAACACTTCTGACTGGCGGCTCTTCATCGACAGTTCATCTGAAAGCCTAAAGGCTGTTTTACCGCACAACACAAATCAGTGGCCCTCGATTCCTCTGGGTCATTCAGTGCACATGAAAGAAGAATACCAGAATGTCAAAATCCTGCTATGTGCACTGGAGTACGAACAATTCAGCTTCAGGGAGGCTTCACCAAGTTCCCTTGCTATCTGTGCCTCTGGGATAGTTGAAATACAGCCCTATACTACGAGAAGAGGAAGCGGCCCTTCAGGACCGGCTATGAGGTTGGGGCCCATAACGTGAAGCAAGAACCACTGGTGGAGCCAACGAAAATACTGATGCCACCCCTACACATCAAATTGGGCCTCATTGAGCAGTTTGTTAAACAGCTGGATCCAGAGGGTGAAGCCTTGAAGCACTCCCAGAAGCTGTTCCCGAAGTTGTCGGAGACGAAGGTCAAGGCAGGCGTATTTGTGGACCCCAGGTGAAGCGACTTATTGACTCCGACAGCTTTCCTGAGAAGCTGTCTGCTGTTGAGCGGGCCGCTTGGACAAGCTTTATTTCTGTAGTCAAAGGTTTCCTCTGAAACCACAAGGCAGAGAACAACAGGGAAATCGTTGACGAAATTGTGGACACACATCGGAGCATGGGTTGCCGGATGTCGCTGAAACTGCACGTAATACACGTCCACCTTGATGAGTTCAAAGAGAACATGGGAGACTACTCAGAAGAACAAGGTTAAAGGTTTCACCAGG
Source organism: Oratosquilla oratoria (assembly GCF_046742065.1). Taxonomy (NCBI): domain Eukaryota; kingdom Metazoa; phylum Arthropoda; class Malacostraca; order Stomatopoda; family Squillidae; genus Oratosquilla; species Oratosquilla oratoria. The sequence continues at coordinate 11,491,158 of NC_134783.1, forward strand.
ATGTCAGCTATTTGGAGGAGCGCTACAAGGGACAGTACAGTGAAAGTATGATGGGGATCTATATCTGGAACCTTTCCACGAAAGTGAACTGAAATACAATCGCTAATCTCGTAGACAAACTTCTTTTTGATTAAACAATAACGCTAAAATTGTTGTATCAATTCTGTATCAATACTCTTCATCAACGCTCTGCATCACTGCACTCTATCGCTGTCTGTGTATTAATATATCATAATACATAATTATACCCTACTCGTTTACTTTTTATTTTCATTTCTAAACACGGAGCCTGGAGAACTTTCTTTTTTCACATTGATTTATCATGTTAATTGTGATAATATCAAATAAAATTACACACACACACACACACACACACACACACACACACACACACACACACACACACACACACACACACACACACACACACACACACACACACACACACACACACACACACACACACACACACACACACAGACACACACACACACACACACACACACACACACACGCACACACACACACACACACACACACACACACACACACACACACACACACACACACACACACACACACACACACACACACACACACACACACACACACACACACACACACACACACACACACACACACACACACACACACACACACACACACACGTACACATATGTGTGTGTAAATATGTAAATATCTATCTAACTATCTATCTCTCCCTCTATCTATCTATCTCTCCCTCTATCTATCTATCTATCTATCTATCTATTTATGTATCTATCTATCTATCTATCTATCTATGTATATATATATATATATATATATATATATGTATATATATATATATATATATATATATACATACACCAAGGACCACTATTACACAGGACGTGCGGACCCAGATTCCTGGCTCCGCTAGCGGAGGCCATTGCTTTCTTTGTAACCTAACATTTTATATTGGACAAATATATCAAAACTAGAAACCTAACATTGTATATAGGGCAAATATATCAACTATTGCCTTATTCAATGCAGTATAAGTTAATATAAACTTTTATAGTGAAATAAGAAACTATTTTTAAGGCACTGTTATTCTTTGAAATGCCAATTTTAGCCAGACTTAACAGGTATTATTATATGAGGTTAGTGGACACCAGGGTTGTCGATTTTTTTCTTTTTTATCTTTTTAAAAAATATAAAGAATCGATTTTTTTTCTTAAATCAGAATTATTTGATTTAAATAGTTTTTTTAGTTTAGATTTTAAATATTGTGGGATTGCTATCTGATATGTGATCTGATTGCTAAAGGACATTTTTAGCATATCAATATAAGGAGCAGTGTTGTATAGACTTGCCACAAGTATACAAGCGACTTCATCATAATACAAAGCATAGAAGTGGCTTGTTCACTGCCATGCCACTCAGAACTCCACCAGAAAATGCAATAGTTGGCCGAATCTGTACTTCACCTATCAAGAGAAATACATTCTTCTGCTGCAGTGTCTTCACTTTGGCAAATGTTTCCCTCATTATCTGATCCTTGTCAATAGACGAAGTGATGCACTGCAGCTTGCGTTTCCTCGGCAGCACCGAAAAGTCTCTGAGCTGTTCATAAATGCACTTGGGGTATAATTCAAGAAAAAAACAATAATCATTCATGGAAAACTATTTCTGTGATGAAAGTTCCAACTGACGTGTCAAAAATACCATCTTCTTCTCATTATCGGTGTTTACACAGGCTGACGTGTGGGTTTGAAGAAGAGTGACAATAATCTCAGTCTTTTTGTCAAACGGGATGTCATAGTTAATTGCTAAGCGCACAGCTTCGGTGAACTGACCATACGACCTCAAACCATTGTTGGGATGAAGTGTCTTACCCAGTGGTACACTAATGCCCTTCTTGAATGCACGGCAGATCAGTGGGTTACACAACGTGGGCGTGTTTTCGACAACCACAGACAGTCTGCACTCATTGAAATTTTCTGTCATGAACAGACACACTAACCTTTCTTCCGATCTTGAAATAATTATGTTCTTGTACTGCTTCTGTAGGTCACGTTCAGGTCTAAAAGCATCAAATGAAGTAATCGTATCTTTCTGAAGAAGATGCCTCAGTTGCTTGTCTTCGGCCTTCGCCGGGCGAGGTACAGGTTTTGAAGATGGCAGACATGAAGCAGGCACATTGAAGACACTGGGAGGGATCGCAGTTCACGTAGAACCACCAGGCAATTTGATAGAAGGCGTGTTGGGACCCTAGTGTTTCTCACAAATGAAAAATCTGTTAGAATAAACAAAAAAGCTCTTACGTGGTGGCAGCACATCAATCCACTTCTGTCTTTTTTAACGGTCTTTTGGCAGTCGAAACACTCGGCACCTGTTATCCTACAAAGGATTACAAAGGATTACAAAGGCGGAGCATGCCGACAGGAGACCTTTTGATCCATATCTAGGTCGGATGCAAAAAAAAAAAAAAAATCATATTAGTAATACAATAATAAATAAAAACTATAATAATGTAAATAACAAATAAAATACATAAATAAATGCATAGGTATAGTTAAAATGATAAACAAACAGGTAAATAGTAAATAATAAAATAATAAATTAACATATAACTAATAATAAATTAAAATCAGACAGACAAATGATAACAAAACAAAAACAAATAATATAAGATAAATCATAATCATTACAGCATCTTACTTAAGTATTTATCTAAATGATTCTTAAAGCTTTGAACTGAACTACATTGCACTACCTGTGCAGGAAGTTTATTCCATTCATTAACCACACGGTTGGCAAAGTTGTTTCTACCTACTTCCAAATTGAATCTATTTCCGGACAGTTTGAGACCATTGTTTCTTGTCTGATTCTCATTCAATGTGAAAATTTGGTAATTACCGTTGCAGTTCACAACGGCACACTTATTCGGCATTTTGAATACACAGAATCAACAAGAACCTATGTAAACAAATACAATCCACTTCTAAATGCAGCCACGCGGGAAAGACGGAGTAACACAACCTTAACACCCCCATTGCTAGTAGCACACTGGACCAGTGTTGCCACTCTGGAAAATGAAAAAAAAAAACCTAAACAGCTTGCCAATAACTACTACATTGAACAAAAAACTACTAGGTTTGAATTATATTACACAACATACACATGAAAACATTTTGAATTTAGAAAACTGTATACATCAAACTAATTACCACTGCCTGTAATGGTGCAATAATCCAAACTTTCACAACCAATCACTAGTTAGGCAAGTAGACAACTATGAGCTAAACTCGTCATTTGTGTGCAGGCAAGACTGTTGTTGTATTGCTCTTTACGATTCTGCACTTATAAATTTGCACAAACTAATAATTCGGATAATACAAACCTCAACCGTCCTGCAACCATCCATATACTAATGTAGCCAATCAATCGCGCAAACATACTATAAGTAAATAACAAGTGCGCCAATTTGACTGACAGTTTCTATGGAGTTCGTATGATGATATACATTCTATTCATAGTAACTGTACGTGTGAATGTGTTATAGCTAATTTTCAAAACCTCTCAATGACAAATCATGCTTTCATGGAATAATTCGAGAAGTATTAGACAGAAATGATGCAGAAAAATAACATTTTGCGAAAACAGATACAAACTTCGACGCGAACGCCACAGCCTGCTATATTTTGTACTTTGTAGGATGGTTGCGTGATTAGTAGGCAGGGTTGCCAATTTAGCACTTTTGGTGCCAGATCTGGCACTATTTTTCTGTGTTTGGCTCAAACTTTTTCAGTCTAGCATCTGGCTCCAAGATCTTGGCTCCGTAATGCAAAATCAAACGTTTTATAACGATCTTCAAAATATACTAGATTCTTGATATTCACGACGAAAAACCACAAGACTACTAGATTGAGGCAAAAAATAATAGATCTAGTGGGAAAACACTAGGAGTGGCAACCCTGCACTGGACTGACCTTCGCTAGCGGACCCAGGGATCTGGGTGCGCACGTCCTGTGTAACAGTAGTCTTTGATATATACATATACATATACATATACATATACATATACATATACATATACATATACATATACATATACATATACATATACATATACATATACATATACATATACATATACATATACATATATATATATATATATATATATATATATAAATGCGTGTGTGTATCTCTAAATGTGTATGTGCATGTGTATGCACATACCCTTGGAAATAGTCATCGTGGGCAAATATTCAATGAAAGCGGATTCTAGCCATTTTCTTCTAAACCCACAGCCTGATGGATAAATAAGGTCAGATTTATCCCAATCTATCTGGTGATTAAATTTGTGCACGTGTTGAAACACGGCTGAATTTTCTTGACCATACTTGATAGATCTCTTGTCTTTATTTAATCTTGTCCTTAGGTCTCTCTCCGTCTGGCCTATGTATGATCTTTACATGGAAGGGAGTAAACGCCTGGGATATGATCTTATCTAAACCTCTGGTGAGCATTAACAACATTTTTATTAATGGTATTAGGATAGTTACGAATTAAATTTACCTTCTTACATAGGCCAGACGTGGGAGAGACCTAAGGACAATATTGAATGAACACAAGAGATCTATCAAGTATGGTCAAGAAAATTCAGCTGTGTTTCAACACGTGCACAAATTTAATCACCAGATAGATTGGGATAAATCTGACCTTATTCATAAATCAGGCTGTGGGTTCAGATGGAAATGGTAGAATCCGCTTTAATTGAATGTTTGCCCACGATGACTATTTCCAAGGGTCAATGGACCCCAGATTATCAGGTTTATTCATCACTAAACAAATTGTCAACAAGTTTCCTTCCCCTCCCCCTGACTCGACCTCAATTCGTCCTCAGGTCACATAAGGGTTTGGGTAATGACATTTATTCTTTTCCCAGTTCCCTTCCCTTTGTAAGAGGTTACTATATAAGATAGCATCCTCATTCTACTTTGTACTACTAAAGAGGATTGCACTTAGCAATCGAAATATATTGTTTTGCTTACTCAATTCTTTCTTTCGTCCGACTGTGGTGTTAGTTGTGATTTACAAATGTGTTACTACATTTCTCACCAGTGACTTAGTTATGGTGTTATCATGGAGAGGGAAAAACAATTCTAAATGGCATCCAGTAAGTATGACTACATACGTATATTTTCTAATGATTTTGGAAAATATTTTCTGGAACAAACAGGATCCCGTGAGTTCAAAGACCCACTTCGAAAGAAATCCCCACAACAAAAGCACCTTTTATTGAATTTCCCTTTGAAATATACTAAATCATCTGATTTCACAAACTTTTTATTTAATGCCCCTATCTAATTATTTATTCATCCATCCACATATGATTCCAGTTTATTTACATGATTATTTGTTGTTCATAATATCTGTTTATTTATTTATTTATTTATTTATTTATCTATATAATAAATCATTTGCTTATTCATTTATTAATTTTCTATATACTTATCTATGTCTATATATTCATATATTTATATATTTATCTTTATGTATTTATTCATTAAGCTATTATTCATCTATCTATTTATTGAATTATTCAAATATGTTTTTTTTTTAATTTATTTAATCTATATCAAAAATATAATTATCTTCATGGTTACGTTTTCAGTCAAAAAAAAAAAAAAAAAAAAAAAAAAAAATTACCATCAGGTGAGTTTTACTTTTTCAGACGGCTGAACCAAAGCAGTTTATTTACTTGTGTTG
>NC_134783.1:11501920-11504420 GCF_046742065.1 Oratosquilla oratoria
ACAAGATTCTTGTTGAAACTTGTTCTAGGTAAGCAGCTTCTCACTGAGTCAGTTGCTGCTTTGGAATCAACCAGGAAGGATGTCTGCTGGACCTGCCAGAGTGGTTCCTTCAGGCAGAAAAAATTATCCTGTCTGGAATTGTTTTGAAAAACTACCAACAACTTCTGGCAAAGGGTATCGAGCTAAATGCAAAGACTGCAGTCGGGAACTACAAGGCATTGTGTCAAGATTAAAATCTCACAGAGATAAATGCCAAGGTCAGCCACTGCATACAGAAGAAGAAATTGATGACCCATGTAAATAATTTTACTTATATTGTGTGCATTTCTCCCTTTTCATACGCAACTATATAAATTTGATGAACAATGGAGAGCATGTGCAATAAAAATGTGAAGCCCTAAAGAGATGATACTTAAACTTCATTACTTCTAAATTTGGGTAATGACTATATCACTGTAATATAATGTATCCACTCAACTTTGGGGCCTAGATGATTGTTATTCATTTCATTCAACATTGGGTAAAACATTTCATAGGTTTCATTGGAATTCAGCCCACATGGGATTCAGCCCAAAGGGATTTAGCCTAACCTAACTCAACTAACCCATTATTTTTAGTGAATTGAAAAGTGGACTTAATCCTGTGTGGGTTGAATTCCAAGTCCACCTATTTCATATCCTGTTAATTATTTCCAAATAATTTAGTGGCTTGTGTGAATATGATCATTATCTAAAAAAATAACTACTGTACTCAAAAGTAGCCTAAATCACAGTGTATTCATTCATTTATTTATTCATTTATAAGTTATGCAATATGCTAAAATTTTCTGTTTCTATTTCAGGATCTGTATCAACAGCTTCAATCCCTTTATCATCGTCTCCATTTGAATTATCTGCAAACCTGACTCCACCATTAAAAAGGTCACCATCAGACTCCTCCACAGATGCCACTTCTTCTAAATGGTTTTCATCTAAAAAAAAGTCATCAACATCTCTGGACAGATTTATCATAAGAACTTCAGCCTCTCAAAAGGAAAATCTCGACAAAGAAGTTGCAAGAATTATATTTGCTACAAATTTACCATTTCGTCTTGTTCAGCATCCTCAGTTTCTCACGATGGTTCAGAACCTGAGGCCAGGTTATATTCCTCCATCCAGAAAAAGATATTACTGATAAGTACTTGGATCTTGTGTATGAAAAGGAATATAAAAAGTGTGCAGATGACCTGAATAATGAAACTGTATGTATTTCAATTGATGGGTAATCTAACATCCATAATGAGCCCATAATATGTGTCACTCCAACAACATCCACTGGTCAGATTTATTTAGTTGACACAATAGACACATCAAGGAAACCTCACACTGCTGAATATCTTCTACAACTTGTACAAAATTCGATCAAGAAGGCTGAACAAGATTTTGGTTGTCACATTGGAAGTGTTGTGACAGACAATGCAGCAAATGTCACCAAGATGAGAAAACTCTTGGAGGAATCGAGTGAACGTGAACATACCGTCCTCACATACGGCTTATACCGTTCCTTGTATACATGTGGCAAGTCTATATAACACTGCTCCTTATATTGATATGCTAAAAATGTCCTTTAGCAATCAGATCGCATGTCAGATAGCAATCCCACAATATCTAAAATCTATAAAAGATATATATATTTAAATCAAATAAATCTGATTTAAATAAAAAAACATATATTTTTTATATCTTTAAAAAAAAAAAAAAAAAAAAATCGCCAACCCAGGTGTCCACTAACCTCATACAATAACACCTGTTAAGTCCGGGTAAAATTGGCATTTCATAGCATAACAGTGCCTTAAAAATAGTTTCTTATTTCACTATAAAAATCTATATTAACTTATACTGCATTGAATAAATCAATAGTTGATTTATTTGTCCTATGTACAATGTTAGGCTTCTAGTTTTGATATATTTGTCCAATATAAAATGTTAGGTTACAAAGAAAGCAATGGCCTCCGCTAGCGGACCCAGGGATCTGGGTGCGCACGTCCTGTGTAATAGTAGTCCTTGATATAAATATATATATACATATATATATATATATATATATATATATACATATAAAATATACATATATGTATATATACATATATATATGTATATGTATATATATATGTGTGTGTGTACATATATATATATATATATATATATATATATATATATATATATATATATATATGAGAGAGAATGTGGGTGGGGAAGGGCAAACGTAGATGTGTTGGGAATAGAGTTTATTGCCCTAAACGTTGCGACCAACTTGGTCTTCTTCAGAGGACTACAGCATTACAGACGGATCACAATTCTTATATTCGTAGCGAGAGGGAACCTGCCAAGGTATGAGCCGAAGGGTCATGTTTTCCCTTTGGCAAACGATTTAATTATAAGGACACTTACTGCTTTCGAGAGGCATTTAAATCCGTCTCTGTCGTTGTTGTTCTTGTTGGTGGCGATATGTGCAGCTTCCA
>NC_134783.1:11521920-11524420 GCF_046742065.1 Oratosquilla oratoria
GCCTTTGAACAGATTCTGGGATTGATTTTATTGTCTGAGTTGACGGGACGTTGACTTCGTAATAGTAGTCCGAAGACTACACAAATATGTTTTGAATTATATAAAAAATATCGAGAAAAAAAACTTTAAATCTAATATAATTAACAGTGACTAATTCATCGTGAATTTAATACGACTAATAACACATGAACGAAAGAATGACCAAGATTAGATATAATCAAGCTACAAAAAGCATCGGATATCACACAAGCGCTGCAAAATGGAAGCAATAGTAAATTTACTAAAAGAAAATATGTGTGATATTTCAACTTTCAAAATTTAATTAGAGACAAGAAAAATAAATTTGTTGTGTAATGTCCATAAAATATTTTCTTCATCTCCTTCACTTCAGTAAAATCTGTGATAAAAAAGTGGATAAATTGTATGTTATGTTATATATGAATGTATACATATATGTATATATATACATATATATATATGTATACATATATGTATATATATGTATATATATACATATACAGTATATATATATATATATATATATATATACATATATGTATATATATGTATATATATATATGTACATATATATGTATATGTATATATATACATATATGTACATGTATATATATATATATATATATATATATATATATATGTATATATATACATATATATACCAAAGGCTTTTTTCCCTCTTATAAGGGAGGTAGCCAAAAGACAAAGGCATAAAAACCACTCCCACCCATTCCATCCCTATCACACTCCACTCTTCTTCACCTTCTTCACTGCCTCTTATCTTGGCATCTCCTCGAAGACGGGCCATCCCTGCATCTCGCCCACTGACCTGGGTCAGAAGCAGTGTCAAAAGACACACCACATCCACAGCAAGTCAGGTTCATTAAATTGGCGACCCCACCCCTCCGTCCCCTCATGCAGAAAAAGAGAAGGCGGGGAGAAATCCCTTCGGGCTGTGTCAGATTATTTCTCACTCATATTCCTTCACCCCATTCCCCCACCTATTCCACCTCATGCATCACAGCATCATCCATATACAACCATTCTCCATTCACCCCTGACTTCTGTCCTCTCCCGTCCTTCCTCAACAGACATTCCCCTCTTCCCCAAAGCCCCCTTCATCCCATCCATCCATCTCATCCTAGGTCACTCCTTCCACTTCTGCGTTCCATACCTCTTTTACTAGTCTTTCTTCACTCATTCTTTCCATGTGTCCAAACCATTCTAATACTCTTTCATCCACCCTCTCTCCCAACTCCCTTTCCATCCCCGTTCTCCTCCTCATCTCCTCATTTCTCACTCTATCCAGCCTAGTAACCCCTATCATACTTCTGAAACACCTCAAACACATTCAAACTCCCCCTCTACTGTCGGCATAATCACTCCTTCATACAAATTCTTCTTAGCATCCATTCCCAAATTTCTATTTCTCATTACACTTTTTAATCCACCAAGGCATTTACTCGCTTCTCTCAATCTACATTCCACCTTCGCTTCCACTCCTTTTCCTGCCACATTCGTACCCAAGTATCTAAAGCTATCCACTTCCTCCAGTCTCTCTCCCTTAATACTAACTTCCAATCTGCTGCCACATTCTCCCTTTGTACATCTCATCGTCGTACTTTTACCCACATTTATCTTCAATTCCTTCTTTCACATACCTTCCCAAACTCTGTCACTAACTTCCTCAATCTCTCCTCCTATCCTGCTACAAGTACATTGTCGTTCGCAAACAGCAACTGGCTTATCTAACACTTTTCTCCATTTTCTTTAACTATTTCCAATCCCTGGTCCACTTCCCTTTCATTTACCTGTCGCACCATCCCATTCATGTATACATTGAACAGCCAGGGTGACATAATACATCGGTGACGAAGTCCCACCTTTACCTCAAACCACTCACTCTCTCCATTTCTAATTCTGACACAAGCTTCATTACTCTCGTAAAAACTCATGATATTTCCTAAAAGCTTTCCTATCCCATATATCTGCAATACCTCTTACATTGCCTTCCTGTCTACCCTGTCATAAGCCTTTTCCAGATCCATAAAAGACCAAAAAACATCCTTACCTTTTCCTATAGCTTTCTCACATATCTCTTACCACAAAAATCTGATTTACGCAGCACCTACCTACCTGTCCTAAACCCACACTGTTCTCTTCATGAATTACTCCCTCTGTTCCTCTCCTAATCCTCTCAATCAAGACTCTCCCATAAGCCTTCCCAACTACACTTAACAAGCTGATCCCTCTGAAACTACCACACTCACACTTGTCCCCTTTTCCCTTGTAAAGTGGAACTATACAGGCACTCCTCCAGTCCTCCGGCACTCTACCCTCTCTAAAACAAACATTAGATAACTTCACCAGTCATTCCCCCATCACTGTACCTCCTTTTTTCAGACATTCTGCATGAGATCCATCCAACCCAGGTGCCTTACCTGCTCTCATCATCTTAACAACTGCCTTTACTTCATCTTTC
>NC_134783.1:11529420-11534420 GCF_046742065.1 Oratosquilla oratoria
TGTCACTTGTTTGAGAAGTAAAAGACTATTGGATGAAAAAAGAAAGAAAAAAAGAAAGAAAGAAAGAGTGATGTCAGAACGAAGGTGGCTTGACGTGACGTTGGGAATAGCTCTCGGGATTTCTCGGGTGTACTGATTTAGAGCAACAAGTATCAGAACGACTACACCTTTTTTTATTCACCCCCCAAGAAGACCAAGGCATGGGGCCTTAGAACAATCTCAAGAGAGAATAGAAAAGAGGAAAAGAGGGAAGAGCAGGGGGTGACATGTGGGTAGGATATTTTCTCTTACGCATTCCTTATTGAAAGTGATGGCTAGTTGAGTACTTATTATATTCTTAAGAGTATTTTCCATATGTCCTACTATGGACTTGTTTTCCTTTGAAAGGAGGCTTATGTCTTCACAATATGTAGTCATTATAGTTAGATCGCGATTTTGGGTACAAGATTCTTCTTCAGTTGCTTGGGATATTCTTACTATGTGGTAATATTGGATGATGACGATGGTTCCTCCATTGTTGAAGTGTGGGCCCTGCTTCATGTGGCCCACCTGTGGCTGTGTCGTGTCATCTGGCGGGTGACATTAGTTTTGATTCTGATGTACTATTATATTGTGTGATCCGAGATAAAAAGTAGTGACTGGTGCAGTCTGTCTGCTGAGTGACGAAGAATGCTGGTGGTTATGTTTTCTGGGTTATGTAGTCTGTCTTCTGCTGGCAGTATATTCTCGAGTCTCTGTCTTGCGTTTAAGATGGCTGGGCAGCTGGTAAGGTAGTGGGTGTAGCTAAAAACCTCATTAAAGAGTACACACGTGGGATGTTGTTGTTGTTCCGGTGGGAAGTTTGTAGCCAAGTCGTAATCTGGTTAGTGTGGTCTCTACTCCTGGCGATGCTGGGCGCCAGTTGAATTGGTTTCCCACTTGTGGCCTGAAGGTACCACCTGGCAGTCTTGGAGGTGATGGCTTCTTCACGTAGCTGTCTGTCCCAGACTTCACGGATATATTTGTAAATCTTGGTCTTCAGTTGGCTGTCACTTTGTGGTACTAGAAAGTCAATCCCAGGTTTGTTGGCTGCTTCCTTGGCTGCAATATCTGCTTTTTCATTCCCTGTGATGCCAATGTGGACTGGGATTCAGTGCAGTGTGACTGATGTCCCTCTGTCTTCTGAATGCTTCATGAGGGACTGGATGTCGGTGATCAGTTCTCTGTTCTCTGTTGGAAAGGGGTCATGTAGGACCTGTAGGCTGCTCATGGAGTCGGTGTGGATTACTATGGGAGTATTTGGTCTGTGGCAAGCATGTAGCAGGGTCATCTTGATGGCTATGAGCTCGAGCTGGATGGTTGAAAAGTCATGAATAATACGGACTCTGAATGTCAGGTTGTTTGTGAAGAAGGCGCTGCCAGACCGTCTTGCTTCTCAAAGGACTGAACCATACGTGTAGTAGTTGAGAGCTTTAGCCGGTGTTACTTCTTGTATTCTCATTCTGGTGATGGTCTTCAGTGTTTTAATTTCATCCTCCCCCTCTTCTCTTCACCATCCAAACTTTCTCCACTCCCTTTGTTATGTATAGATAGTCACTCACAATTCTAGTCAGTAGGCCCTGTTGCTTCCAATCATTTCCCTTTTCTAATGCATATATTTATACTTTATCTTCAATTATAATTTTCCGTAATGGGAAAATGAAACTTGTAACAAAAATTCTTCCTTTCTTCACGAATTCTCTGAGGTACACTAAGGGACTCCAGTCAAGAAAACGCATTTTAGGTCCTAGGTGAGTTTTGCAGTGATGAGGCAATTTCTTTAGTCAAGTGATCTTTAACTTCACATCTAAGATCCTCCCCATTTGAATTTTCCCCTCCTCCACCCTTTCTCTATTCAGATTAGCTGTTACAAATCTATATGCAATATTGTTTATTCGAATTTCTGCATTACTCAGTTTACAAGTCAACAAAACATGTACACGTTATAAATGGGTATCAGGCCCCCCCGGCCATTTTCATAACTTAAAGCGGGAGCGAACTTATGCAATCCCTCGCCTACGAACTGTGCTGTTTACAAACACCCAAACCATAAAAATACAACCTCACTTTCTACTAGCCTCATTCATCAGGATCCGTGTTCTTTTTCCCTTCCAGGGATGATGGTGCCAGAAATCTTGAACTAGGGTGTTTGTGAAGTGTCATTGTTCTCTCTATCATATCTGGGGTATTGTCCTTAAGAACCTTGTACTTGAATAGTATGTCGGTCATTTGCATCGGCCAGGAAGAGCTAGAGAAGACTTCTTTGCTACTTCTCAGGACTGTTTTTATTAGCTGTTGTGCAGGGTGATCAAAACGTGATCTCGGGATCTCAAGTTGTAGTTTTGATGCCGAGAGGAAGAATGGAGTGATGATATTACATTTTATATGTTTGTGTTCATACTTGCTCTTCACTAGGGTAGGTTACTGGGTAACCGGGAGAAATTACCGGGTACTTCGGGCAATGGCAATTTGTCGTATATAACTCGAGCATACAACTATAAGAAAGTTGTGCTCAACTTATATCTCCCTTGATAGCGCAATGGGCTAAGTCACTGCCGCTTTCTCATGACCGAGCTGAGTTCGAGTCCTCGGGTCGACCACGTTTCAATTTCTAAAATATGCCTCCTTCGAGCTCCTCGCTGGTCTCGACTGCGATGGCATGGAATTAAACGTGAATTGTGGTTGAAAAGATGTTAATCTTTTCACTGGGAACCATTCAGTGTATATATAAACTTTCCCACGTGTACATACTAGCGATTACAGTATCATGGCGGAGTTGGGCTGAACGCAAACATTCGTGTAAGTGTATGTAACTCGAGCATACATATATAAGAAAATTGTGTTCAACTTATATCTCTCTTGATAGCGCAATGGGCTAAGTCATTGCCACTTTATCACGACCAAGCTACGTTCGAGTCCACAGCTGGACGTCGTTTCAAACTCCAATATATATATCATTCGAGCTCCTCGCTAGTCTCGACTGCGATGGTATGGAATTAAAAGTGAATTTTGGTTGAAAAGATGATTAATTTATTCAATGGGAACCATTCAGTGGATATGCATACACACACACACACACACACACACACACACACACACACACACACACACACACACACACACACATATATATATATACGTATATATATATATATATGTATATATATATGTATATATATGTATATACATACATATAATATATATATATATATATATATATATATATATATATATACTTTTGTACTCGGGACCATTCAGTGTGCGAGTTCGTGAATAATCTCTAACCTAACCATACCCCACCTAACATTAACCCTTAACTGTTATCAAAATAATTTTTGGGGGGAAATGAAATATATCTTTAAATATTCCCCCTTCCAGGTGTGCGCCCTGTAGTGGTTGCTCAATTGTCCTTGTTAGAAGCGGTCAGCCTGAAACGAGTTGCAGGGACAAGGTATGGGAAGTTTTTCATAGTGGGGAGTCAGAACACACCATTTAGTTTGCCGTGGTATGGTTCCCTTAGGCACATTTGGAATGAATGCTTGCGCACTCTGCGCCGACGGCAGGCAATGTTCTCATCGGAAGGCACCCGTAAGATCAAAAGATCACCGCGGTTTATTTACCCTTATGCACCCTTGGGATAAACACTGCCGTGTTCAGTGCAAACAGCTTGGTACTCTTCCTTAAAGAAGCTAGGATATTTAAAGTCAATCCCATGACTGATCTCTGTTTATTGAAAATGTCGATGACAGTATGTACAAAAATTGTGGCGAAATTCTGGATTCTTTGTGTTACATATGCAATTATTCAAAATCTTTTTATAATACATAAATATGCTTTTTACAGGATGCAGAGGGATATGTTTTATTTTATTTACAAAATAAATTAAGTTGTTACAGTGAACATTGTTATTTATATTAATTAAATTTAGTTGAAATCATGTTTAGTCGAACGCATGTTCTAAGGGGTGACTATTGTTTATCCCGTACTCGGCGATCACGAGTCCTGAAGGGGTAATTACACGTGTTGGCTACAGAACACTACAGAACTCTCCCCCTAGTGACGAGGTAGGAGGAACGATATCTGTTGTTTCTTAAAATAATAATAATAGTAATAATAAAAGGTTTATTTCTATTACAGTGGTACACTGACAATATTACATTGGAAAAGTTGATTGAAGATATAAAACTTGGAATATAAACATGGAGCAATTTTACAATGAGTTAATTATGTGCACAATAGATGGGATAGCACTGTTTTTGTAGCGGTCTGTCCTTGGCGCTTTGATTGGTATGAGTCTATTTATGTGTCTAGTGGCGTGGCGAGTTGGTGGAGCATCAGGAGGGAGGAGGTGACGGTGTCTAGGGTGGGAAAGCAGGCTTTCCCCAAATTTCCTTAGTGCCTCCCCGTGCAGCTGGGACACCCTAGATAGAGTAAGGGTGGTAAGGGCATGGTCGTAGCTGCTGTACTCCACGCCCAGGATGATCCTGCACGCTCTCTTTTGTACCCTCTCCAGCTTTTGTCTCTGTGTGAGGGTAAGTGAGCTGCACCAGGCTGGTGAGGCGTACATGAGGGTGGGGAGTATGAAAGTTTTGTAGACCTCCTGTAGCTCAGATGTAGGTGTTCCTAGTGATTTTAACCTACTCAGCATATACAGTTTGTAGTGTGCGTGTGTGTGCGTGCGTGTGCGTGCTTGCGTGCGTGTGCGTGCGTGCTCGTGCGTGGGTGCGTGCGTGTTCGTGCTCGTGCGTGGGTGCGTGCGTGCGCGTGCGTACGTGTGCGCGTGCGTGTGCGTGCGTGCGAGCGTGTGCGCGTGCGTGCGTGGTTGCGTGCGAGCGTGCAAGCGTGTGTGTGTGTGCGTGCTTGCGTGCGTGCGTGCGTGTGCGTGCGTGCTCGTGCGTGGGTGCGTGCGTGCGTGTGCGCGTGCGTGCGTGGTTGCGTGCGAGCGTGCGTGCGTGGGCGTGCAAGCGTGTGTGTGTGTGTGT
>NC_134783.1:11544420-11546920 GCF_046742065.1 Oratosquilla oratoria
ATATTAGTTTGATAAGTATTACCCCAAATTTCTGAACAGTAGTTTAGGTATGGTAATAGTAGACTACAGTAAATGGTACGTAGTGTATTTTCATTGAGGATATTTCTCATTTTATGCATTATTCCTAAAGTTTTGGACATCTTATTCATCACGTGATTTATATGATGTTTCCAATTAAGTTGATCGTCTAAATACACACCTAGAAATTTACTGACTGACGCTTTTTCAATAATTTCGTTGTTTATTTTGATCGTCTTAGTGCTTTCATTATTTTTGTAGAAAAGCAGGTAGTTAGTTTTTGATACATTTAAGGATAGTTTAATGGATGAAAACAAGTTAGATAGCTGACATAATCCTTCATTAATTGTCTTGATCAGTTTGTCGGAATTTATATCGGAGCATAGAATGGTGGTATCGTCGGCGAACAGTATAAATTTTATAAGGTTGGATACATTTGTAATGTCATTAATGTATAGTAAGAATAGTTTGGGTCCCAGAACTGAACCTTGAGGTACTTCGCATGTAACTGGTAGAATATCTGATCTTTCTTCTTCAATGGCTACATATTGTTTCCTGTTTTTAGATAACTTTTTAACCAGCCATTAACCTTACCTCTTAGCCCATAGTATTCGGCCTTTCGAATTAGGATTTCATGATTTACTGTGTCAAATGCCTTTTTTTAGAGCAATAAATATGCCGGCTGTCTTTTTCTTTTGTTCTATATTGTTAGTTATCTCTTCAATTAATTCCATTACTGCTGTTGACGTTGAAAGATTTCGTTGAAATCCATACTGACTATGGTAAATGACGTCATTTTTATTGAATCAAGACGAATTGTGAATAACTTCTCAAGAATTTTGGAAAACTGTGGTAATAGTGAAATTGGTCCATTATAACTTGATTTGTCGGCTGATTTGAATATCGGTATTACTTTTGCTATTTTCATTGCATCTGTAAATATTCTTTGTTCAAAAGATTTATTGCATATTGTCAGAAAATTATTTTTGATGATAGGCATAATTTTTTACGAGGTTCATATATATATATATATATATATATATATATAAATATATACATATATATATATATATATGTGTGTGTGTGTGTGTGTGTGTGTGTGTGTGTGTATATATATACACTAACACTTCCAGTTCATGTTGTGTACGAGAAAATTTAAAAGGTTAATCACATTGTCTGTAAGAGAAAACTTGGACCAAACACTGTTATGACACAATCTTGTTAATATCTTATCAAGGATCACTAAGTGCTTCTTACTGATGTAGGTGGCTTTGCCAATAGCTAATCTGGAGATAAAATTGTAAGTGAGGTCATCGTGACATAATAACTTAAGGGTCCTGGTAGTGGATCTTACTCGGAGGTAAACAACATCATATTCTTTTCAAAAACTCAAACATTTAGAGACCCTTCCTAGTGTAAGGAGACCTACGCTCCCTGGAAGACGGAGCGAGACTGATGACGTCAGACAGTAGCCGACCAATGAGTAAGTAGCACAGTCCGGTAGCCACAGCCCAGTCCGCTAGCCAAAGTCTCAAAGTGAAGTATCAGTCCTCCAACAACATTATAGAAACAACCAAAATTCAATCAGATATTCACACTCAAACCATTGATGAAGCACTAAGAAGTGTGAAAACTCGTTCTAGCCAGTATTTTACTTAGGTAGCCATGACCAAAGTAATTTACAAAACAATGTTATATGGAGGCATTATATAACTTCCTGTGAAAAAAAGGCTCGTAGAGAAAGAGGAAAATCAGATAAAAACTGCAATAATAGTATTGCCATGAGATTTAATCATATGTATAAACTCAGACTAAGACTCCTGTGTTTACTACTCCACTTACGTAAACCTGTCAGAATGTCTCAACACACACACACACACACACACACACACACACACACACACACACACACACACACACACACACACACACACACACACACACACACACACACACACACACACACACACACACACACACACACACACACACACATATATATATATATATATATATATACATATATATATATATACATATTATATATATATATGTATATACATATATATATATATATATATATATATACATATGTAAACGTACATTGTGTACGCATACATACATGAAAACATAGACACACATATTTTCGGAATTTACGCAAAACATTAGCATAATCAAAAACGTTTAATGTATTGTTTATCATGTTTACAGCTGTTATCTGGACACACGTGGCTCCGACGTTAATGTGTTTCCTGCTGTATATATACATATATCGTGCATACATCTATATATACATGCATACATCAATAGTTTGTATTCATTAGACTCATGGTAACACGCGCCCACACATAGATGCATAATCGTACAAGAAAAAGAATAATCCACAAATATAACCCAAAAATTTAGACGCACGATAAAGAGAGAGACAGAATTAATACAAATACAACAATCGTAAATAACACTGGGACAGAAATCAGACAAG
>NC_134783.1:11561920-11566920 GCF_046742065.1 Oratosquilla oratoria
CATATATATGTATATATATGTATATATATATATATATATATTCATGTATATATATATATATATATATATATATGTATATATATATATACTGTATGTACGTATATATATATATATATACGTATATATATGTGTATATATATACATGTATATATATATATGTGTATATATATATACATATATATGTATACTTATATATATATATGTGCATATATATATACATATATATATTTATTCGTATATACATATATATACTGTATATATACATATACTGTGTATATATGTGTGTGTGTGTGTAAATATATATATATATATATATATATATATATATTATATATATATTATATATTATATATATATATATATATATATATTGTCATTGTCACTGTTCACCACCGTCCTCTTCATTCAACCCCAAAACCACGACTATTCAAAGGCTCTCTTAAACGACATATCACCCCCCACCCCTCATCAAAGTCAACAACTTGCTTCCAGCTTCAGTGGGTTGTTGGTTCGGTCTTGTTTTTGAACTGGACTCGAAGCTGACGACACCCACGTCATAGCTTCTCCCACTCGACCTAATACTTAAAGGCGGCCACCACACTCGGAAAAAGACTCACTCCACTATTCCAGGCCCGTGGCTTCTTCAAGGTCTCTCTACGCTTCGCGTTGACATAGCTCCAGCCTGTCCACCAGTTGCCCCCCCCCCCCCGAACAAACCTCGTTCCGTCTACAACTAGACTGAGTATTAGTCGACTCGTACTTGGTAGGAGTGGAATCCCACGCCAACTTTTATATCTGTCTTTCTTTACATGTATCTATTGTGTATCAGTGAACATATCTCTTGTTTAAATGGTTTATTTCTTGTGTCATTGTATTTCTTATATCTGATGTCATTCTTCGGGATGTATTTATTTGTATTGGTGATGGTGCATATTAAGTGTTTTTATGGTACTAGACTTCTCGACTTGTCTTTACATGTGTAAAATTCAATCCGAGAGCCACTACGTCAATGAACGTACTTTGTTACGGCTGCTTCGTGCCTTAGTAAACTATTAGTTTCCACATGTGGGACCTGGTCATTACTCCCGAGTCCTGGAGTAGTTCAGCGCACCTAAGGAAGCCGTAACAAATGGGGGCCTGACCGGGATTCATTAGTTTACCATACGTACTTAGAATATTTCAGAAGTCTATCAATTTCTTTTTCTTGTAGTAATCATCACGATGCAGATAAATATTATCACGCTTGTCATTACGACAAATTATGAATTTTCTACTATAACTATTTAACTCTTTTTTCTTTTCTTTTGGTGTAAGAAAACGGAACTTTGAAACGTGAGACTTCTTTAACCTCCCCCCCCCCACTGCTCGATATTCATATGTCCGATCAAGCCACCTCTTTATTTAATGGTTCTAAAGGAGAACCGGTAATTCTTGGCGCCACTAACTCACCCATTCTCTCAGCATTCAACTACCAAACCTCTGGTTAACTGTCGGCCCCACCTAAACTTCTATACTTACTTTAAGCCTTCAGTCAAACCTTATGACTCTCGTAAAAGGTTCCTAATATTTGTATATGGAGTTTCTTTGCTCCTAGCAATTTCCAAATTTTTTATGCTCGCATAATAAGTCGTGCAAGCTTGAATCCAGACCCGTTGTTCATCTCATTTGGATCAGACCCGAGTGGGAGAACGACGACCCTCGTTCAAAGCAAATCTCTCTATGCTGGCTACCTATTGTTTCGATTGGGTGGTCCTGAGCGCTGGTATTCTAACTAGCATACACTCATCAGAACAATTATTTTTTTTTTACCTGGGTACTTCAAACCCATTGATTCCACTTCTAACCGAATATTGAATAACGTCCCGTTTATTCCTTGTTAAGTTCAAGAGTTGGTTAACGTAATTCATTGGAGTGGAATTCTTATCTTTCTCCTAAATAATCAATTAACCCACCATTCAAAATGGTATTCAAAATCGACACTTTCTAAGAGAATCCCTCTGTGGATTAATTAGCAAATGATCTCAGAATGGGAGACTGGCGAGCTTTGGCCCAAATTTATAATATAAATGTCTCTCCTTCTCTTAACAAAACAGAACTTAGAAGCATTGTCATAAATCGCTTCATTGATTTCGAAGTCTTAGATGTTGACGCCTTTCAACTACTTCCCGGCACTAATGGAACCACAGGACGTAATGTAGAATCAGACACAGAAGTAGAAACAGCAGAGACAGCCACACACGACCAAACACTAAACACTCCCCCAGATCCTAGTAATATCCACCCTACCCCTGACTACACGAATAGATCAATAGTTTCCTTAGACCTAGAAAGACTTAAGTTAGAAAGAGAGAAAATTGAATATGAGCGAGAAGAGCGTAAATGTCAGCGTGAACATGAACGTGATATGAAAGAACATGAACGTGAGATGAAAGAATTTGAACGTGAGATGAAAAAACGTAAAAGAGCCACGAGATAGAATTAGCTCAATATAATAGAAAGACAAGATTTCTGTCCAACTACACAACATATCTTCTATCCCCCTTTTGACGAATCAGAACCAGAGTACTTCTTTCGATAGTTTGAAAGACTCGCAGTACACCTCAAGTGGCCCAAGGAAGAATGGATATAGCTTATTCAAAGTAAACTAGTAGGAACCGCTGCCAATGTCTTTAACAGTCTTGAGGAGTATACCTTTTATAGCAGAATCAAAACCAGTATCCTTAATGCCTATCAAGTTACCCTAGAATTCTATAGGCAAACATTTAGAAACTTGTTAAAAACTTCAACTCATGTAGAATTTGCTGCTGAAAACCTAATGCTCTTCAAGCAATGGCTCTCCTCCCGTAAAATTAACACGTATGATCAACTGGTAAACTTGATGGTCATTGAGAAGTTCAAACAAAGAATTCCATTCCAAATAATAATGTATACCACCGACTAGGATGTACTACACTTGAATGAGGCTTCACTGTTGGCCGATCAATTTACCGTGGTGCACAGGTTGGGATCACAACGCGAGCGTCCATGTGTCATCAGCAGATTCCCTCGCGTCTCAGGATGATAAGCGGTTTAGGGATAAGTCCTCTTATACCCCTCCTTCCTCCGATACCTGTATCTACTATAAGAAACCTGGTCACCATATTTCTCGATGTCAAGCTCCAGGCTGTAGAACCTCCTTATTCACTAACCAGCAAAAGGAATCATATAAACGTCGAAGTAAATCCCCCTCAAGGAAAAATTCATCTAACTCGCAAAACCCTCCAAGACCCATGTCCTATGCTGTAAAGGCTGGTTCTCAATCCCAGAAAGCTCCTTTCCAATATTTAATTTCTCAAGGTGAAATCACCCTCTCATGAAACGGTCCTTTCCTCCCCACTACTATTTTTAGAGATACTGGTGCCGCTAAGTCCATTTTCATAAAATCTGCTCTACCCGAGATTGGGACCAGAATTTTTGGACCCAAAGTAACCATAAGTGATCTGTCCTCAGTTCAGTCCATAGAACTGATCAACGTATTCCTTAAGTGTAAATTCTTTCAAAAAAGTGGAGATTGGTATCTGGCACAAACCCCTGGCCATATCTGGAGTTGATCTCATCCTTGGTAACGATCTCGCCGGCTCCCTAGTAGTCCCTCCGTCAGAGATAGTAAATCCTCTCAGTGATCTGAGCCCTACTCTGGTAGAAGACCACTTGCATCCCGAAATTTTTCCTCTGTGTGCGGTCACCCGCTCACAAAATCGCCTTGTAGACCCCCACTGCCCAGTACATTTGATCTTCCTAACCAAATCATATCCTCTGAAAACCTATCAAGAGCTCAACTCGAGGATACCACCCTCCAAAACTTCCATAGAGTAGCAGTCAGTTCCCGAGCAGAAGTTGACCACTTCCCTGGATTCTACTACCAAAAGGGAATCCTAATGAGAATAACCAAACCTCCTTCCCGTTCTAATCTCGATACTTGAGCCAACGACACCAAAGTGTCATTCCTCGTTCTATCCAACCCAGTAATATCCAGATCCCTCATGATGGTTCTGGAGGACATTTAGGTATTTGTAAGACCTACGATCAAATTAATGAGCACTTCTTCTGGCCAGGTCTAAAGAAAGCCGTCACTGATTACGTTAGGATTTTCCATAGTTACCAGATGGTGGTAAAATCCAACCAGAAAATCCCACAAGCTCCTTTGAACCCCATCCCCGTCTCTGGTGAACCCTTTGAAAAGGTGATTATAGTTTGTGTGGGGCCATGGCCCAAAACAAAGAAAGGAAACCAATATATCCTTACTGTAATGTGTCCGGTAATTAGGTACTCTGAAGCCGCTGAAGAAAATTAACGCTCGAATCATAGGAAACACCCTGTTAAACTTTTTCACTCAAGTGGGTCTACCCAAAGAGATCCAATCTGACAGAGGAACAAACTTCACTAGTGACCTTTTTACCAGTGTACTAGAAGAATTAGGCACTACCCAAGCTCTATCCACCGTTTATCATTATGAAACTCAGAGTGCTCTTAAATGGTTCCATCAGACACTCAAGGCCACGCTTCGAAAATTTTGCTTAAATTCACCTTCTGATTGAGATGAGGGACTACCCCTCATGCTATTTGCTGTAAGGGGAACCGTACAGTCTTCGTTAGGGTTCTCCCCCTTCAAGTTGCTGTGCGGTCGCTAGATAAGAGTACCCCTTAGGATCCTTAAGGAACAGTGGCATCAAGAGGCCCCTCAATATCCCAAATAGACGGTGAACCAATATATTTGTCAATTAAAACACCGACTGAAAGTAGTCCGAAACATCGCCTAAGAGAACTTAACTGCGTCTCGAGCCAAAATGAAAAACCATTTTGACCAGAAAACTAAGATTCGAACCATTAAACCCGGTGACGAGGTACTCCTGTATCTGCCCATACCTGGAGCTCCCCTCACCCACAAGTTTCAAGGTCCCTGTATAGTTTCTCACCGCCTTACGAAGAGAAGCTTAGACACCTAAACTTACACTCTCTGG
>NC_134783.1:11571920-11579420 GCF_046742065.1 Oratosquilla oratoria
AAACATATCTTCAACTGAAAAGGTATATTTTTGTCAATGCTTTTTCTTAGTGACTTGTTAACACTGAACAAGTCATTTATTTTCCATGTAGTTTATGTGAGTATAAACTAGACTGTTATATCTGTAAAAAAAATAGCAAATATGTACCAACTGTAAGACAATTTGTGATTTAAATCCAATTTGAGATTTGATTCTCACCTTGTGTCCATGGGAGTGTCCTACGTTCCTTCTTCCTACTCTTGACATTTGATCCCCCCTCATACCCATGGGAGTGTCCTATGTTCCTTTCTTCCTACCGTTTACATTTTAACCTTACCTCCTGCCCACCTTTCTTTTTCCTACTATTATATTCTGTTTGTTTGTACCCTCTATGTATTTCTGCACAGATGATGTAATAGACGAAAGCGCTATGCTCCAGTCTTCATTTTGTTACTACTTCCATTGTTCACCGTTCCCTCTCCCTTTCAATATCTGTTTTCTTCCCTTATTCATTTTTATTTATCTCATTCAATTTTGTGATACATTCTTACTTTTAAGGTACTCTCACAAGTATACATCTTCATTCAACTAAATTTCAATATTTCTTTTGAACTATTGGTAGACGTTTCTATTCAGTTGAGGAATGATGCACTCGCCCTCAGAGGCTTAAGGAAGGAAGAAATACAACTCTGGAAAGACGAAGAACAAGTCTTTCTGACCAAGAAATCGCGACGCTTCCAGAGGAGTCTTTAGAAACCCTGAGGCTCCAGAGACCTTTCGGATGTCCAGACGAAGACTTCTAAGGTGAATATACCAACACAGCTTATTTTCTTTTATTTAGTCAGTAATAACCAACGGTTCTGTTCTTGCAGACAATGTACACGGAATGTGTAGAATTGTAGAGGTGCTGAGGAATGGGATTAAAGGGGTACAAGAATGTATGGAGAAGGTGATAAGTAACCATATGCCAGGAGGTGCGTACATGCGGCCGAAGCCGTCACTTTTGTCCTGTTATGAGCTTAGACTGTTGGGACAGGTAACAGCCACTGCTGGGAATCGTCGGAGAGTTGTGCGGTATTTGAACCCATAACTAAGCGAATGCGAGACAAGTACGCTGCTGATTACGTCACCAGCGCATCTAAGGTAGGTAGAGTCGAAGGTAAAAGTGATTTTTTTTTTTTTTTTTTAGAGAGAGAGAGAGAGAGAGAGAGAGGAGGCTGGTTTCCTGTCATAAAGGATTGCTGTATGATTCTGGCCCGTTGGGAGGTCACTTAAGTTACCAAGATAATGACTGCAGAAAATATGCATACGGAGCACAGGTTAGCCAACACACTATGCTACATTTTCACGTTGACTTACACATCCTCAGAGTCTACAGAACTACCAGACGCCAGGTAGTTGATTTCAACTGTCAGTCGTCGGATTCGTCATCAGATGCCTCCACTCATCTCGATCCTTGTAAATTTCTTGTTCGTTCACTTCTTCCAACGTTAAATATTTTCCTTCCAAGTTCTTTTTCACACACTCCATCCACCTTTTCCTCTAGGCTGCCATTCCAAATACTTTCTTGGATATCTACTTTCCTACATTCTCTTCATATGACCAAACCATCTCAAGTTGTTTCTTTCTATGATTCCAACAATCGGTTCAACTTTTAGGTGTTCTCTTATTTTCTCGTTTTTTATTTCTGTTTCCTCTAGTGATCCCCATCCCCATAATTATCATCAATACCCTCATTTCTGCAGCTCCAATCTTCGACTTTTATCTTCCTTGTCATACTCAAAGTTTCTGACCAATATAGTAAAATTGGTCTTAGTATGGTCGTATATATTATCATTTTACATTACAGTGACACATTCTTATCTTTCAGCAGAGGGTACAGCAGGTTCACATTTCCGCTCAACTTTTTGAATTCGTCTAGTAATCTCGACCTACAGATGTTATCTTGCTTAAACAAAACCCCTAAACAATTAAAGTTATTCACCTGTTTTAACTGATTTTCAATTATACTGATATTACACTCTTCTCTATTTCTCCCTACACACATCACCTCAGTTTTCTTTACATTTATCCTCAATCCTTTCTTTCTTGTTTCTTCTTGCCATCTACTTATAGCATCATGTAACTGAATTTGATTCTCTGTTATTATTACCACATTATCCGCATATGCCATCGTTATTTCGCTATCCTCATTAGTATAAAATTTCCTCATGCACTTATCCATGAACATTGTAAACAGTAAAAGGGACAAAATTCCTCCTTGCCTCACTCCTGTCTTCACCTCAAACCACCTACTTTCAACTTTTCTGTTTTTTACTCTGCTCTTGCTATATCCACACAAACTTTTCATCACTCGTATTAATTTTGGTGGTACACTGATCTATTACTTCCCATAATTTCCTTCTGTCTACTCTGTCAAAAGACTTTTCTAAGTCTATGAATTCCAAGTATGTATTTTTATTCCACTCCCATCGTATTTTCTAAGATGATCTTCAATGTGAACACTACATTTGTAGTCCCTCTCCCTGGTCTAAATCCATGTTGCCAGTGTCCTAGTTTCTATTCAGTGATGTTTCTCAGTCTTTTTTCCAATATTCTTTCGAATAATTTCCTTGCATGTGATAAAAGTGAAATCCCTTTGTAATTTCGGCCGTTTAATCTATCCTCTTTCATGAAGATAGGACAGACTATAGCAGTTTCCCAGTCCTCTGGAACTTCTTCAGATCTCCATGCTTTATTATAGATATTTCTTAACTATTCTACTAATTCTGGTCCCCATGACTTGAATTTTTTTTATTAGTATTTCATCATCTGATGCCTTTCCATTTTTCATCTTCATAGCTCCTAATATTTCCCCTGTGCTTATTTCATCCATACTGATTTCCTGCTGTTGACCTTCATCCACTTCATCATACTCAACCTCTTCTTTTACGTTTAAAAGCATTGTGTTCTGGTTCCAGTATGATGCTACCATACTTATCCTTCACTGCGTATGTTACGTCCTCGTTACCTCTTCTATAATTTTTTGCCATGCTATACAACAGTTTCTTTGTTCCTTTACTGTTCTCCACTAAATCCTTTCCGGTGTTAATCCACACATCTTTTGCTTTTCGTTTCGTCTTCTCACAAGTTTTACTTTCTTCCACATACGTTTCTCTATCTCCTGGTTGTCTCGTTTTCATCTCGTTCCAAACTTTACTTTGATTCCTGCTACTTCTTCTTCTGCGGCTTTACGAATATTTTCTTTTAGGCATTTCCAGTCCCCATCAATACGTTATTCATCATCTTCCTCCATTGGTACCTTCTCTGTTATTTTCTTTCTTAAAATTTCTTTAGCCTCATCTGATTTTAAATTTTCTACCTTCAATCTTCTCATCTTCTTTTTTGTCCTTTTTGGCTTCCGTAACTTTATCTTTGCTAAAACCGTTCTATGATCAGAATCTAACGAAACTGATGGTATAGCATTCACATCAACAAATGAGTTTTTGTTGTTTGTTACAAACAAATCTATCATTAACGAGTCTGTGTATCGTTGTTCGGTCTCATTCCATCTATGCCACGTCCATTTTTTACTCAACATGAGCAGATAATACGTATTCATTATCAAAAGCGTATTAACCTGTATTTGTGATGAAGGACTTCAGCCGCTGTATTTCGCGGACACCGCGAGAAACAATCACTACCGCAGCTGCTATTAATACTATTAGTATTACTTTTTTTTAGATCTAAAACGACCTCCTTCCTCGTGAAACTGTGTGGTGAAAGCAGTCAGGATCTGTCTCCCATCACCAATATCACTATCACCACCACCACTACAACAACAACAACAACAACAACAACAACAACAACAACAACAACAACAACAACAACAACAACAACAACAACAACAACAACAACAACAACAACAACAACAACAACAACAACAACAACAACAACAACAACAACAACAACAACAACAACAACAACAACAACAACAACAACAACAACAACAACAACAACAACAACAACATCAACAACAACAACAACAACAACAACAACAACAACAACAACTGCTACTACTACTGCTACTACTTTTTTTTTTTTATCATACGACCTCCATCCTCGTGGAACTGTGTGGTGGAAGCAGCAGGATCTGTCTCCCACAGACAGTTCATTGGCCCCTCTCCTGCCAATGACTGTGGTCGACGACCCTTTTATTTATCTATTTATTTTTTAATAATGCCTGATACAAAAGTTCATTGATCCTACTGGCAACCACCGTCTGCTCAAAATCTAGGTTTTGTATATGTGCTGATTTGGGCGGTGGGACCTGGTACCTCTCAGGAATAGGAGGGCTGACCTTAGGAGTGAGAATGACAGTCTACATCTCATCCATGAAACAATACTGCTTTTTGGTTGTTGTTTCTTTTCAGCCATCACCTCTGCCAGCCGAGCGTAAAATGCATTTGCTCTAGGACCCATCCCACCTGAAATCGTAAAGATTATAGGAGTGAATGAGCCCTGGTCTACATTCTGTATATGCTCTTCGTACATCCTAATCTTCTCATACTCGTTCCGGGAGTGAGATGCCTCAATAGTTAGGCTGTTGTAACATGGGGCCATCGGATCAAATATTCGCATGTCAAAGAAAGCCAATTGTCCCCGTGTCCAGAAACCTCTTGCGCTGACATCCACTACTGCTTCATCTGATGTGTTGGACGTGCGATATCTAAAGTTCTCCCCTCCTAGTGGGAGTAATGTTGGTTCGATAGCCACATCCTTGCATACCTCCTGAAGCATTTGGGCAGTGAGATCTCTTACCTCATCATGTCGCATGTAAATGAATCCACCCTGCTTGCATATCATCGCATGGTCTGGAGTAAACTGTACACCACAGGAGCATCTGTTAGGCAGCCTTCCCAATGGCCATCTTTACCTCAGGGCAATGGCATCCGTGAATTCTCTTTTGTTTAGGGTGAATCCCTTTGCCCTGATTAGTAGTGCTGTCAGCCAATTGGACGCCCCAACATCCTGCGCCATTGTTATATTTCTTTTTATACAATTCGATATCCGAGCTAGAAGTGCTTGAAGGGCTACTAGTACTACTACCTCTACTACTACTGTTACCACCACCACCACCACCACCACCACCACCACCACCACCACCACCACCACCACCACCACCACCACCACCACCACCACCACCACCACCACCACCACCACCACCACCACCACCACCACCACCACCACCACCACCACCACCACCACCACCACCACCACCACCACCACCACCATTAGTTGCTATTTTCAAAGACTTTGCGATGGAATCAGGAGCACCCAAATATTTTCCTGAACTGGTATTGTACCTGCACGACCTGTATGGATTTTTTTTTTCTTGTCTAGCATTGTCTTCCCAAGGTCCTCCCAAGGTGAGACAAAGAAGTCCTCTAAGGTCTCTTGGAGGTGAGACCAGTGAATCCCCAAGATCCCTGCGAGGCGCTCAGGAATAACCAAAGGTTCTTTAGACTCGAGGTCACATCGACTTCAGTGTTCTGGGAGGGTTGGGGGTAGGGAGAAGAAACACAAAGACCGTCAAGTCACTTGGGGGTCGAGACACGCGGATCCCGGTGTCCTTACGAGGGGAGCGAGGAAGAGTATGGGGACGAAGATGTGAATGAGGAAGATGGAGGAAACAGGACGAGGAGGTTGATGAGGAAGAAAGAGGAATAAGGAAAAGGAGTAGGAAAAAGAGTAGAAGAAGTACGAGGAGGAGCACGGAGAAGGGGGAGAGGAAGAAGAGATACATGAATTGGAAAAAAAAAAAAAAGGAGAAAGGGAAGAGGAGAGGAATTGTGAGATTATGAGGGACAAGACGAAGTGACGAAGGAGGAGGAGGAGGAGGATTAGAAGAGCGAGAAAGAATAGATGAAAGAATAGTATAAGGAGATAGAAATAGAGAGGGAAGAAAAGGAGGAAGAGGAGGAGAAGAAGGAGGAAGAGTAGGAAGGGGAGGAGGAGTAGGAGGGGAGGAGGAGTAGGAGAAGGAAGAGGAGGATAGGAGGAGTAGGAGGCGACGAGAAGTCAAATCTCATCGTCATGAAAAAAAGTGGGAGAAGAAAGAGCCAACGTAGCAATGATTATAATCTAAGAAGTCAGGAAGAGAAGTGTGAGAGGGAGAGGAATGAGTGAAAGGTTGAGCGGGAGAGGGGGGCAGAAGAACAGAGGGAGAGAGAGGGGGGGCGGCGAGGAAAGTACAAAGTGGGAAGAATTGGAAAGATGGTAGAGGAAGAGAAGGTGAAGAGATGCAAGAAGAAAGGGAGAAGAGTGAATGAAAGGGTAGAACAGAAGAGGAGGGAGAGAGGAAGAGAGAAGGGAGAGAGGGGGAGAGATGGGGGAGAGAGGGGAGATGGGGAGACTAGGAAGTGATGTAAAAGGTAAAGAGAAGAAAAGAGAGAGAGGTACGTAGAGAGATGGGAGAATAGAGTTAGTGAGAGGAAGATGGGGAAGTGGGGGCATTGGGTAGTAGGGCAACGCACCATCAGCACACGAAAAGTCATCTGTAGTAGAGAGAAGGTTACACCCAAATGCAAAGAATTTTCGACCCAAATGAAGCATTTTGGAAAAGAACGGAACACCGAGGACAGTTTAGTGTCCAGTGATGAAGTAACACAAGCCCCAGACTCAGTTATGCAAGTTAAGTGTGTTAGTGGTCACTAGTTAACAGTCGTGGAACATAATTCTTTCCGTAGCAGATTTTTTTCCAATTATGTAACGAACTCCCCCCCCCCCCTATGAAGCAACTAAGACAGTTCCCCTTACAGAGGACTTTATACCTTGGAATTTAACATATAACTTTACCAAACAGTAAGCTACCGTGGTGAGGTACAGAGGCTACATGTCCCTCCGGGGACCTCAGTAGAGATCCATCTCAGCTGTGTCAATAATGGACGGAATAAATTCAAACATCAAGCATCAAACAAATATCATGACTTTGGAACTCGCTGACTGTAGGGTCCAAACTGGCACCACCTCGACCTTCGCCACAGTAAGCGACGCTCTAATCTGCTCAGTCATCGAGCGTTCTTCTTTTATTCTGGTTGGCAGTAAAGATTTTCTTATGTTGCGTTGGGTTAATTTATTTAAGTTAACTCAGTCCACACCGAAGTTGATATCTGTTTTATTATGGTTAACAAGAGACGATTTTATTCACCTATGGTGTATGCCTTTGATATTGTAAGGGCTAGTTACTTTTAGGAAACGTAGGTTAGCCTAAGACAGTCTAGAAACGTTAGTTATTCTATGATAATTCTGAAAAAAACCGAGTAAACAGGCAAACACACAAACAATTGAATAACAAACAAACAATAATTAATAAGAGAATAGATAATAACAGCGAAAGACTAATATGGTAATGAATGAATCTGATAACAAAGTCAGATAAACCATAATAAATAAACAAATATAGAAATAAATAGAACAGATAACTAGATGAGAACACTGATAAAACAAATAAATAAATAGATAGCTAGATGGGTAAGTAAA
>NC_134783.1:11614420-11629420 GCF_046742065.1 Oratosquilla oratoria
CGAAGAATGTCCGAACTTGAACATCTCCAAAGGTCAATGGTCCCCGGACATTATTTCACGGCTAGCTGTGAGCCGCTTGGTGAAGAATTATCACCCTCCTGACTCTTCCCGCCCTTTCCCATGACCTCACACCTCCACCCACACTTCCCCTCACCTCTGACTCCACCCTGCGAGACGGGTCATCCTGTTTTTTTAACTCTGCGTGTTCCCCTTCTTCACATATCTCTTTGTACTTATGTCTCTGCAAATTCTTGTAATCTGTACTTTCCTGAAGAGGGCTATAGCTATTAGCCGAAATATAGAAGTTACACATTCTTCTAAAGTTTCCTTTTTATTCCGACTGTGGGTTCTTCGTGAATATTAATTACATATGTGCCACAACATTTTGTCAAAGTGGTATATGTATATGTATATGTATATGTATATATATATGTATATGTATATGTTTATGTATATGTTTATGTATATGTATATGCATGTATATATGTATATGCATATGTATATGTATATGTGTATGTGTATGTGTATGTATATGTATATGTATATGTATATGTATATGTATATGTATATGTATATGTATATATGTATATATGTATATATTTATATATGTATATATGTATATGCATATGCATATCCATATGCATATGTTCATGTTCATGTACATGTACATGTATATACATATACATATACATATACATATACATGTACATGTACATGTACATGTACATGTACATGTACATATACATATACATATACATATACATATACATATACATATACATATACATATGCATATACATATACATATACATATACATATACATATACATATACATATACATATACATATACATATACATATACTATATGTATAAATGGGCAGGATATTTTCTCTTAAACAAGTGGAATTAAATGTGATTGCCAGTTCTTTTTTTTATATTTTCTTTAAGACATTGTCTTTGTGTCTAAAGGTGGTCTTATTGTCTCTATTGAGATCTGAGATGATTTCTCCGTAGGAGGTTATCTGTGCTGCCAAATCGCGATTTCGATTCTCTTGACTCTTCTTCATTGGCTTAGTATAGTGGCTGTCTCTATGTTAGAGCTTCTACTGAGCTGAAAATGTCATATGGATGGTATTTAAGGGCTGGACTAGCTGTGTTGTGTACTCGGTCTTGGTGTTGATTGGTCCGTCCGATCAGGTGATCTTTCCCTGTAGCGCTAACAGGTAGGACATTTGGATGTTCAAACTAGGGTTCATATCTTTGATTAATAGCGCTTCTAAGATGGGGAGGCGATAGGTAACTTGGCATGTCGTTATGATGTTAGTATTTTCCATCATCATTTCTCTTGTGAGGGTTGTTTGATGTTCCTTGACTACATGATCACCCGCCAGCAGGACCTCAAGGACGTTCTCATCATCCATGCAATGCGGGGTGGAGAAGCAGATCATCGTCTCGTGCGTAACAAATTAAACCTGAGGATACGTCCATAGAATGAACATCAATTTACTAAAATCAGTGCAGAGGAAAATGACCAAATTGATAAATGGGCTCAGAAATTTACCTTACGAAGAGAGGGTTAGGCACCTTAACTTACAATCTGGAAAGACGCAGAGCGCGGGGTGATCTAATAGGGGTGTTCAAGTGGATCAAGGGTGACGCAAACAAGGTTATCATATTAAGGCAACAGGGCAGGACCCGCAGTGATGAATTCAAATTGGACAAATTTAGATTTAAGGAGGAAATAGGAAATAATCGGTTTATTAATAGGGTGGTCAACGAATGGAATAGACTTAGTATTCATGTAGTGAGCGCTGAAAATGTCGGCTGCTTTAGGAAACGGTTAGACAACTTTATGGATAGGGATGACAGGTGGTAGTAGACATGGAACTGCCTAGTGTAGGCCTAATGGGTCTCTTACAGTCTCCTTCATTTTTATGTTCTTACGTTCTTAACAGCACGTCGCTGCGTGCCGCCCACCACTTAAACTTAAACACAACCCAAGACGCTAACACTCGCATTACTCTCCAGAGCGAGTTTAAGAGTAATCTAAATGTATTACCCAACAATCTCTCAACCACCAAAGACCATAGCAGAACCTGGGAGGCCACATACAGCACCATCTTAGCTGCTTCTTGAAGAATCCTCGGCACTAGCAAACAGAGGATCAGAGACTGCTTCGACTAACAGGCTACATATTATATCCAGAAATCTCTTGAAGAGAAAAACAAAGCTTATTTGATATACCGTGTTCAAACTATCCCACCTTTACAAATTCCATGAAGCTTGAGAAACTTTGCTCCATAGCTCAACGAGAAATAAGATTTATGAAAAAGGAGCGATGGATCAGGCTTGCCCAAGATATTCAGGGCTATGCTGACAAAGCCAACCAGCAGGCTTTCTATTCTGCCTTCAAAATTGCTTATAACCTCTGCAGAAATGTAATCCACCCTGTCAGGAATGCAGACAATGCCAGTTTTTATAGCGAAAAAACCCAAATCCTTGTGCGTTGGACAGAACATTACTGTGAACTTCTGAAAAAGAATAATCCAACTGACCATACTCTCCTTGACCAACTTCCAGAATTACACATCTTCAGGGGAGCTCGACACTTAACCAACCTGAGCCGAAGTAGAAAAATTCAATAGACGGTCTGAAGGAGAAGGTGACTAGCCCTGTTGGCATACCTGCCGAAATACTCAAGTACGATAGGGATTTCCCAGCAATCATTTGTGGCCGCATCTGTCGGTCAAGCATAGGGCTGCGCGCCCTTCGGCGAACCCACCGGGATTAGACCTTCACTCAGTCTTCTACCTTCTTCTGCAGTATGTGAAGAGACGTCATCGTCGAAAACGAACAACATCTTTAAGCAGGGTGTGTGTGTGTGTGTGTGTGTGTGTGTGTGTGTGTGTGTGTGTGTGCGTGTGTGTGTGCGTGTGTGTGCGTGTGTGTGCGTGTGTGTGTGTGCGTGTGTGTGTGTGTGCGTGTGTGTGTGTGTGTGAGGTAGCCTCTTCTTGTGTATCAAGTTGCTGAGGTTATTCTCCCCGAAAGGTGCTTAAGTCTAGATCGTAGAACCTTAAGGAGATTCTGGTCTTATACACAGACGAAGATGTCATCGATCTACATGGATTAAAGATTAGGTTTTGCAGCTTCGTGCTCTAAGATAAAATGCATTAGAGATAAATAGACAGCAAGACATACAGGAAAAAGACAGAGAGACAGACAGACAGACAGACAGACAGACAGACAGACAGACAGACAGACAGACAGACAGACAGACAGACAGACAGACAGACAGACAGACAGACAGACAGACAGACAGACAGACAGACAGACAGACATGTTAGAATGACAAGAAAGATCACATGAGACAAAAATCAAAACAAAACAGGAAAATCAACACAGACGAACAGATAGACAGAAAGACAGGTAGACAGACAAACAGACAGACGAACAGACGTACAGACGAACGGACGTACAGAGGAACGGTCGAACAGATAGACAGATAGATTAATGGACAGACATATAGAAAAAAATCACAGACAGACAAACAGACAGACAGATGAACGGACAGACAGACAGATGGACAGACAGACAGAGAAAAGGAAAAGCATAGACAGACAGAGAAACAGACTGAGGGATAGACAGACAGACAGACAGATAGACAGAGCAGCCGCCGCGTCGTTCTTTCTTCCTCTTGTGTTGCTCGTGTTTCCGTCCGCCAGTCTTGTTGAACGGTTCCCCACGTGTTTGTTTTTCTTGGGCAGCGTGAGGCTCCCACGACAACCAGCTGCTCGTCAGGCCCAACCAGCTGGTAGTGCCAAGTTTCACCACCTGCGTCTTTACTTCCGTTCAGCTGGTCGCCTCTATTTGAATCGCTAGAATAAAGGCTGATTCACACTATACCAGCACGTAAACGGAACGTACCTGCACGTGACCAAATCGTAACCTTCCGTAAACAGCATGTACATTCACACTTTCCGGCCGTTCTCCTGCAGCACGGCGGCAGTATAGATTTGGTCGTGTTCACAGAAAGATCTTGCTTAGAGGCAGACATGTTAGAGAATTTGTGTTCCAAACTTGGCAGTGATGGTGCTCCTTTTGGAAGAGGAAGAAGAGTTTCACAGAATCAAAAGAAAGAAACAAAAGAGACTTTGGGTGCACAAATAACTTAAGAAAAGTAAAACAGGAGAATATTTCACACCTTATAAAGAACTTCTTGACGAGACACTAAATTTTCATCAGTGCTTCAGAATGTCGAAGTATCAGTCTAATGAATGAATAATTTTGCTTGAGGAATCTATCATTAAAAAGAACACTACCTTTAGGGAAGCAATAACATCAAATGAAAAGCTACCTGTTTGTTTAATGTAAGTTTCATAGATGATAAATCAAAATAACGTAGATTAAGAATAAAGCTATTCAATTTTGCTACTTTTGTGTAACTGAATATCCTCTTGTTTAATCATAATAGTATATATTTACGGAATTAGGTTTATTCTTTAAAGCAGTCTTACATCAGAATGAAAGAAAGCTTACGATAACATAATTTGAAATCATCTTTACGGTCTTATCATATATAAAAACTGTCCATCCTCATGTTAAACTTAATAGGCATTTTTCATTTCATATCAGAACTATACAAATTTACAAAATGTGGATTATTTGAGTTTATAATTCTCTTTGATTTTCGCTAGATTTACTACCACTGATATGTGCTGACGGAACTAAGATGTACAACTCTTGGCTTGCTTTTGGAACTGGCTCGACTGAAGACGTCTGCGTTTTCATTAACACTTCGAGGTCAGTTTCAGAAACCACACTTAAAAACTCTAGATCTAGCCAGGTGTTGATAAAACTGTGGGAAAGATTTCATAGTTACAGCTGTACCTGAGAGAAATTTATCGATGTTATTTATTTTTTGTTTTGTTTGAGAAACGTCTTTTTTTTATCCAGTATATACTTCATTAGAATAGATGATGATTTTCTGCTTTTGGAACTTGTGTGCGTTCTGCAGTTGAAAGCCTTGAGACATGCCTGCAGACTTTATCATGATCGTCTGTCGTTGTTTCTCGTTGTCAAACTATCCCTGCAGTTATGTTCTCTCCCTCTTCATGAATTTCCGCTTCACCCCGAGAAACCTCTGAAACTGCACTGATCTTACTATCAATTGTAATATCGTATCCTGGTAAACCATTGTCTAGTGGTGTGTGTGGATCATGTAGTGTATTTAACAATGTATACCGTTCTTGCCAGACAGGCTTTAAAAATGACATCTGGTCCTCATATTTCCACATCTCACCAGCAGCTTGCCCATTGGCATTTTTTTTTTTTTTTTTTTTTTTTTTGTTCTCTAATGCCCGTCGATATTGGTCTCTCAGATAAAACCACCTTTTTCTGCATGCTTTCTCTGAATTAAGTGATAAAGATACATATAATGCAACGATTTTACATAATGAATGAAATAATAACTGTATGTACTGGATTTATTCCTCTAGTTAACTTCAAAATATTAACAAAAAAATTAGTTACTTCAAATTTTGTAATACATTTCTTGATACACAAGTAAAGAATTGCTTTGTTGAACAGAATTACTACACAAATATTACATACGGTGTGAACTGCAGATTCAGTTAATATATCAGTACATTATATAAAAAGATTAAAAGCACGGTATAGGAATATATGGCTGAAACACATGCATTTACTGCTATAATCCACGAGCGTTATCATTTACATGTCCGAGTCAAACTTTTATCGTTTTGCGTTACATTTTTTTTTTTTTTTTGGCGAACGCACGCCATCTCCTTTAGTTATAAATTAGGACATTCTACCGTCTGGTCCCTCATTAAAGAAGTGTATAATACTATTGTTGTGAAGATGGTGCCAGAGGTTACGTCAGTTCTACAAGAAAATTACTGGGAGAGGATTACACGAGATTTTCTAGACTCTCTGGAACTTTCCTAACTGTTTAGGCTCCCTAGATGGAAAGCATATTGAAATTGAGGCGCCTGCAAACAGTGACTCATTATTTTTCATTTATAAGAAGACTTTTTCTATTGTACTTATAGCATTAGTAGATGCACTATGAAATTTTTTATGTGTTGATGTAGATTTGTATGAAGAAAAAAAAAAACAGCGTTGGGGGTATTTTCAGCCATTCAGTTTTGGAAAAACTCTCGAAAAGTAGCCACATGAACATGCCAGTCCAAACTCCCCTACTTGGAACCCAAGATGTAATACCGTACGTAATCGTTGGAGATGAGGCATTTCCTTTGAAAACGTACTTGTTAAGACAATACCCTTGCTCGCAAATTGAGGGTGATGCGACAAATACATTCCAATTATTGCTTATCTTGAGCCTGTAGAGTGGTGTAGAAAGCTTTTGGATTCTTGGCACAGAGGTTTAGGATATTTCATAGGGTTCTGAAGTCCAAACCAGAAAAAGGTGATCGAATTGTTCTTGCTTCATGTATATTACACAGCTTTATCAAAGAAGCCAATGTTAATTCTTCAAACAAGAATCAACAGAGCACACCTGATGATCGCGTTATATTTTCTCAGCTCCTTGGTCAAGGAGGTAATGCTCCAACTTGAGCTTTTGCACCAAGGGAAGCTTTCAGAAGGTTCTTAGTTCTTCTCGGGGAACCCTGCCATGGTCTACATGAGGCACTCCTACTCTCTTTCATTGCTTGAAATTCATGAATGTGTTTCATGAAACTTAGAAAATGTGAAAGGAAACTTTAGAATGTGTAAAAAATTGGTTCAACATCTTTTATTTTGTGTGATCATTTACTTTGGTTAAAATATATATTTTTGATGTATAGCCTATTATACGAGTACATGCACTGTTGCTATAATAGTTCCAAACTACTCTCATTTTTTAGTTTATGTATAGACACATATACTATATTCATATATGCATAGTGTTAATAATATCATGGAAGACATTTCCATCAATGTGGAAAATGTATATATTTCTACTTTACACATTTTAGACTATGCTAAACTAAAACAAACTATACAGTAATTGTTGTCATTTGTGGGAATCCTCTAAAATCAAAATTAAACAGGAAAGCCAAGGAAACATACCCGAAGGTCGAGTCATCAATTTTTTTTCTTTTTATAGTCTTCTTAAACACAATGAACATATTGTTAAATTTCAATAGTGAACTTTTGACAGTATCCAAAACCATATAAATGAATATTGTATTTCTTTCCTAAACTAAATCAAATATCATGTGTATTACAACGGAAGGAACAACAAAGTTCACCAATGTTGGAACGTTCAAACAAAAACAAGAGGATGACGCCAGCCGGTCGTCAAACAAGAACAAACGTGTTTCCCCTTCATTGTGAATTTATTTTTTGACAGTAACATACTTTACCTGCTTGTTTTAATTCATCGCCTACAGCCGTCCAAATACTGTCCTTCTTTGTGTTGTTGCTGTAGTGCCTATGGGATATATCATAAAGGCACTCATGGTGATGTACAAAAGTAATTAACTTTTCCTCATCCATCTCCGTCGGGAGGGAGATGTCAACTGGCTACTCAGCTGCTGGTCATGTTAAGTATCGGTGCCGGTCCCGTGTTCACACTATCCAACACATACAGGTTCCGGACCTGAACGTTTTCTGTCAGACACGGCAAAATATTCTCGCTAAGAAAGGTGACCGACAACTGTCGGTGCAGGTCCGTGCTGGTGAGGTGCAGGTCCGGTGTAGTGTGAATGCAGCAATGGGTACACCATTTAACAATATTTCATCGCCGGAACGGTACGTTACGTGTTGGTCACGTTACGTATATTGTGAATCAGCCTTTTAAGCGTTTTGTCGAGCTGTAACATATTTGGCCAGCTGGTAGTGCTCAAGGGTTTCACCATCTGGATCTTCACTCACATTCAGCTGGTTCACCTTTGTTCGGATCGTCAGAAAGAATGATTTTGATCAACTTCAAAAACAATTCTGGCTAAACCAGTAATTTTGTTTATATCTATACACCAATAGGCGTCTTCCCCCTTATAAGGAAGATAGCTAATCAAGGCACGCACCCACTTTCACCCATCCCACTCCAATCCGTCACTCATTTCTATTTTATCTTAGTTCCTTGTGGGGAAAGGGTCATCCCTGTTCCCTGCCCACTACCCGGGTCAGAAACAATGGAAGACACAGCGCATCCACAGCAGGGCCAGCCGCTTCGTTTACATGGCGACCCTTGCTCCACATTTCCTTATTCGAAAATAGGTAAGAGGTAAATGAATTTCTCAGCAGTTGAGGGGGTTATTTACATCTATAAAGAAAAAGAAGAATACGGGTCAAATTAATTTCTACTATCCCTCCTTACTGCTACCCTTCTTAACTCTCTCCTTTACTACCTCAATGACAATACCTATTTGGCACAATATCGTTGCTAAGGACAGAAGCACTGGTTAAGAACAACGAAATACAAAGCTGTGAAGAGAACGGGTATATGGAATATGAAGAACTGTAGCATAGATATTCTGGGAAGCACTAATGGTAATCAACAAAATATATTCTAAGATTCACGCTAAATGGATTTCATTTCAATTTTATTTTGTGTTTTATGAACATGAAGAGCGTTAGTAAATAATGATGGACGATTCGTTTTAACGTCATGGAGTTCCTTATTCTGGGCGAAGAAGGTACCTTGTAATAGGCCTTTAGATTTAGGGGTTAGACTCTGCTAAGGGTGATTATCCTTCGAACCAGCGCGGTAAAATTTTCTCATGGCTATACCAAAGACTATAACAAAAGAAAGCAAAAACAAAGATAAACGGACTATATAAATTTATCAAGAGTCTCTACTACCAACTAAGACCACTTCTTGAAGCGCTTCCTGTTGGAAAGTTTAATCGTAAGAATATAAATTGGGATAATTTATTCATCCTTGTCAGCCAGACATTCCTTAGGGAAAAAAAATCTTGCATTAGCCATATATATATACAGTATATATATATATAAATATATATATATATATATATATATATATATATTTATATATATATATATGTATGTATGTATATATACTTATACATATACATACATATACATATACATATACATATACATATACATATACATATACATATATATATATATATATATATATATATATATATATATACATACATACATAAATTAATATTTTATTTGAGATGTTTACCTTTTCACAGGAATATTTTCACTTTCTTTCTTTTTATCGCAGTATTGAGAATATAAAGTTTTTTCCACTTCTCAGCTCGTCTTTAACTCGAAGAATACCCTTGGGTCATATTCAATTGGAAAACTCTCTTGCTCTGAACGAGGCGCCTGCCGCCCCGCTCCGGGCCCTCCCCCACGAAGAAAAGAAACTTGTCCGTCCCTGGGTCGCAAAACTTTGCAACAACAGACGCCGTGATCCAGTTGCAAGGGTAATCAACTTATGCAATCGAACCTATGTTTGCTGCGGCGAGAATGAAGAATTCAACCCCCTTTTGGTACGGTTGATGATCTTGAAATATTTTATTCTAACTAGAGAGGTGGCGTAATTGGAAGCGCGATGGCCTCGTATTCGCATAGTTGTGGGTTCAATTCCCATATTCATCCTCGATTCTCAGCGGTGGCTATTACCTGGCTCAACAGTCCAAGCGCATAAGGCAAAGGGGACAGGTTTGATCGCAGCTAATCAGCACCTCCTGGCGTAGGCTCCTCATTTTCTTGAAAAGTCTCCTGTCAGAATAC
Organism: Oratosquilla oratoria; assembly: GCF_046742065.1. Lineage (NCBI taxonomy): Eukaryota > Metazoa > Arthropoda > Malacostraca > Stomatopoda > Squillidae > Oratosquilla > Oratosquilla oratoria. The sequence continues at coordinate 11,624,161 of NC_134783.1, forward strand.
TCCATCATTGTAACTAGTTTCAATTTTATTCTGGCTAACACCAAATGATATTCTTCAACAGACGGAAGAAGAAATCCCCGATTAATATCAATGTTTTCCTTTCCATGCAAAGGTGGATGGAAATCACTTAGCGGCAGAGGTGGAAGGAGTGAACATGAGGGGGCGACCAATGATGAGATAGATGAATGGGGTAAAAGGAGCACTGGGAAAGAGAGATATTTCTGTTGAGGAAGGGAGGGAGAAGACAGAAGATAGGTGTGAGTGGAGAATGGCTGTGTATGGATTATGCTATGACGCATGGAAGGAAGTGGGTGGGAGATGGGGGGTTGTGAGGGAGTAAGTGTGAATGATATTTTGACGCAGACCGAAGGGATTTCAACCTGTCTTCTCTTTTTCTGCATGAGGCGACAGAGAGGGGGGTTCGCCGATTAAATGAAGCGGCCTTGCTGTGGATATGCTGTATCTTCCTACATTGTCTTTGACCCAGGGCAGTGGGCGAGATGCAGGGATGACCCATCATCCAGGAGGAGCCAAGATAAGAGGGAGGGAGGGAGGGAGGTGAATGGGAGTGGACATCTCATCGTATTTATTGTATGACATTAGATATAATTTAATTGATAAATAGTAATATAATTTTACATAAAATAATGCAATATAAACAATAAAATGAAACATAATGAAAAATAATAGATGATAAATAAATAGATAAATAAATGAATAGAATATATATATATATATTTATGAACTGACCAGCCTTAAGCCCTCAACCCAGGAAGTGTGTACGTTTGGGCACTGGATGGGCGCTGTTCTAGGGCAGGTCCTTATGGTTGTGTATTTTGCTGTAAAATTTTCCCATTTTATATCCCCTACTTTTTGGTTAATGTTGGCATTGGTTGTTATGTATAGGGCTTCAATCACCTTCCTTTGTCTTTTTGTTAATAATTTTTTATTACCTCTGCCTGTTGCCAGTCGGGAAGATGTCCTTCCTGTTCCACGTGGCCCACCATCGCGTTTGAGAGGCGGTGGTATCTTAGGTCCGCCTTGTGCTCTCTTATCCTGGCTTGTAGACCCCTGTGGCTCTCACCATAGTATGACTTATCACAGTTGCCACATGGGATCCTGTATATGACGCTGAGGTCGTTTGTCATTTTTGACCTCAGCGTCATTTTTGACCTCAGCGTAATATACAGGATCCACATAGTACGAGAAACTCCATCCGGTGTCCAAACGTCCACACTTCCTGGGTTGAGGGCTTAAGGCCGGTCAGTTCATGAATATATATATGTTTTTATTTATTTTTTTATTTGTTATTTTTCATTATGTTTCATTTTACTGTTTATATTGCATTATCTTGTATAAAGTTATATTACTATTTATTATTTAAAGTATATCTTATGTCATACAACAAATACGATGAGATGTCATATAGAACGTTACACCACTTCAAATTATCACATTATTTTCATTCTGGCTGGATATGTTATTTATATTTTCATTTATCTATTATTTGCACTACATATGTAAAATTGTATCATTATTAATATTTTTTTATATCTTATGTCATACAAAAATATGCGATATGATGTCACATCACTTCAAATTATCACATTGTTTTAATTTGTCTGGATATGTTATCATTATATTATTTCATATTATAAGTTATCTTGTGACACTTTTCAGGTTTTTCACATTTTCTACACCACCCACTTATTCCACTTACACTGTTACACCCTAGGTCAACATACCACACACACTGGAGCTGTATCTGACATCTATGGTTTAATAGGTACATTGCAAAAATGTTAAATTATTGTACACTGTATTAAAAATTGTAAATTATTGTACGACAAAACGGAGCCCACCTCCAAGGAAGGAACGCGGTCCTATTCTTACTATGTATACCGCCAGCTTCACCCCAGAATCACATTCCTTCGAAGAAGCATAGAGCAAAACCGGTCAGGAATAAACTCAGAACTAGGAACTAGATCCGTGACTTCTTTTTCCACCTTCATGAACTTGTCACAATGTACATACATACATACATACATATACCAAAGGCTTTTCCCCACTACTTGGGGGGTAGCCAAAAAGAAAAAGGCATAGAAACCACTCCCACCCACCCATTTCCTATATATTTCACTCCCCTCCACCCTCCTCCCTCCCTCTTATCTTGGCACCTCCTGGACGATGGGTCATCCATGCATCCTGTCCACTGCCCTGGGTCAGAAGCAGTGTCGCAAGACACAGCACATCCACAGCAAGGCCACTTCATAACTTCGGCGACCCCCCCTCTCCGTCCCCTAGTGCAGAAAGGAGAAGACGGGAAGAAATCCATTCGGGCTGCGTCATTTTTTTTTTCTCATACATACTTCCTCACCCCCCACCCCCCTTCACCCCATCCATCCATCTCATCCTAGGACGCCCCCTTATATTCACTCCTTCCACCTCTGCCTTCCACACCTCTTTTACTAATCTTTCTTCACTCATTCTTTCCAAGTGACCAAACCATCCTAAAACCCTTTCATTAACCATATCTCCAAGTTCCCTTTCCACCCCTGTTCTCCTCCTCACATCCTTATTTCTCACTCTATCTAGCCTAGTAACCCCTATCATACTTCTCAGACATTTCATCTCAAACATTCAAACTCCTTCTCTCTTCCACTCTTATGGTCCATGTTTCTGCCCCGTACAATGGTGTTGGCACAATCAGTCCTTCATATAACCTCCTCTTAGCATCCATTCCCAGATGTCTATTTCTCTTTACACTTTTCAATCCACCAAGGCATTTACTCGCTTCTCTCAATCTACATTCTACCTCCACCCCCACTCCTCCCTTTCCTGCCACATTCGCACCCAAGTATCTAAAACTATCCACTTCCTCCATTCTTTCACCCTTAATGCTCACCTCCAGCCTGCTGTCACTCTCTTCCCTTGTGCATCTCATCACCTTACTTTTACCCACATTTATCTTCAGCTTCCTTCTTCCACACACTTTCTCAAACTCTGTCGCTAACTTCCTCATTCCCTCCTCTGATCCTGCTACAAGCGCAGTGTCGTCAGCAAACAACAACTGGCTCATCTCCAACCCCTGCCCCAATACCCTTGCATTTACCTCTAGCACCACCCTATCCATGTAAATATTGAACAGCCAGGGCGACATAAAACATCCCCGACGAAGTCCCACCTTTACCTCAATCCATTCACTCTCTCCATTTCTAATCCTAACACAAGCTCTACTACTCTCGTAAAAACTCTTGACTGCTCTTAACAGCTTTCCTCCTATTCTATATATCTGCAGTACCTCCCACAGTGCCTTCCTGTCTACCCTGACGTAAGCCTTTTCCAGATCCATAAAAGCCCAAAAAACATCCTTACCTTTTCCTATAACTTTCTCACATATCTGTCTTACCACAAAGATCTAATCTACACAACTCCTACCTGTCCTAAACCCACACTGTTCCTCACCAATTACTCCCTCTGTTCCTCTCCTAATCCTCTCAATCAAGATCCTCCCATAAGCCTTCCCAACTACATTCAACAAGCTGATCCCTCTGTAACTACTACACTCACATTTTTCCTCCTTTCCCTTGTAAAGCGGAACTATACAGGCACTCCTCCATTCCTCCGGCACTCTACCTTCTCTCAAACAAACATTAAATAACCTCACCAGCCAGTCCACCATCATTGTACCTCCTTTCTTCAGACATTCTGCATGGCATCCATCCAAACCAGGCGCCTTACCTGCTCTCATCATCTTAATAGCTGCTTTCACTTCATCCTTCCCTATTTCTCCTCCATTTTCCTCATTCATCACTCTCATTTTCTTAGCGGTTCCCACTGCAACTACCATTCCTTGCCTATCTTCCTTCACATTTAGCAACTCCCTAAAATACTCTGCCCACCTTCCTCTCACTGCCTTCTCTTCCATTATCATCTCTCTATCTGCACCTTTTACCTTTTCTTCTCTACTTGATTCGCCTCCTTTTTATCTTTTAATTACCTTCCAAAACATCTTTTTATTGCTTTCAAAATTTTCTGTCATACTCTTACCCCACTTCACGTCTGCTCTCCTCCTTGCTTCCTTTATCTTATGCTTAGCTTCCCTTCTCTTTACTTTGTACCTCTCATACGATTCCCTCGTCCTAGTTTGTTGCCAATCTATGAATGCCTGCTTCTTCTCTTCTACACATTTCTTTGTTTCCTTATCCCACCATTCACTACCCTTCCTTCTATTTCCTCCCGCCCTCCTTGTTCCACACACCATCTTTGCACACCTTATGACTCCCTCCATGAACCATCCCCATTCCTCCTCCACTCCTAGTTCTACTCTATCCTTTACTCCCTCCCACTCCTCTTTTAGTTTCTTCTTAAACTCACTCTCCTTTTTTTCCTCATTTAAGCAGTTCACTCTAAGTACCTCCCTACCTTCTGCCCTTTTCCTCTTTCTCCACCTATTCTCCACTCTCATTTTACCTTCCACCAGGAAATGATCTGATATTCCCCCACTCTCTCCCCTTAGAAAATGTACATCCTTAACTCTTCCTACCATACTCCTGGTCACCACTATATAGTCCATTAACGCTCTATCTGCCACCCTTCCATCCACCACCCTCTCCCATGTGTACTTATGCTTGACTTTCTTCTTAAACACTGCATTTGCTATCATCAACTCTCTTTCAAGACACATCTTCACCATAATTTCTCCTCTACGATTTTACCTGAAACTCCATACTTCCCAATCACTCCGTCTATTGGTTCATTTCCTACCCTAGCATTAAGGTCTCCCAATACAACTACATTGACATTTCTCCCTAATCCCTCTATGCATTCATTTATATCTACCCAAAAAGCCTCCCTTTCCTCTACGCTCTTCTCACTACCAGGTTCATACGCACTTACAAAAACCCACATCTCCCTTCGCAGCTTCACCTTCATCCATATCAACCTTGATGAAACCTCCACTACCCGTATACTTATCTCTTCACTTACTAGTATAGCCACCCCTTCTCTTCCTTGTCCCCTCTTCACTCCTGAGTATCTCCTAGCTACCTTCCCAAACTCACAGTTGCCCTTTCCTTTCATTTTAGATTCACTCAAATCCAGCACATCCATCTTTCCTCTCACAAACATGCTGCCTATCTCTTTCCTTTTACTCTCATCTGTACCACATCCACGCACATTAAAAGACCTAAACCTTAGGGTACTGGTTGGAAAACTCCCAGACCCTCTTATGCCTTTTCTTTTCTTTTTAGGAATGTCC
>NC_134783.1:11644420-11649420 GCF_046742065.1 Oratosquilla oratoria
GGAATGTAAACCAAGGCATAGAACACTTAGCTGATTTTCCTCCCCCTTTCTTTGGGGATGGAGTGGAAAAAAAAAAGTTTGAAAAATAAACTTTGGACACAGCGTCGGAAACTGGTGGCATGCCTGAATGTGAGAGGCGAAGTTTTGAAATATTTTGTTCACTTCGGCAGGAGAACCCCTCCTTCAGCCGAAGAAAAATCTCTGGTCTCATGCAGAACTATATCCCTGAAGGCGTGATTGTCGAGATGGTGTTTGTAATGATTTTATGATGTGATATGTTATGACTGAATGATAACGTCATGAATTATAGTGTATTTTTTGACACCACCAATTACCTAAGCAAAATATTTCATATCGCCATATGGGGAAGACTCTTTGTCAGATTTCAAACTTATCATTAACATCAAATATCCTATTTAGGATATTACTACATTCAATCTTAATGAAATTGATAAACTCTAGATAGTTTATTAGACTTAAACCGGTTAAAATCTCCTCTAATCTAAATAGAATCGTTTGGAGACAATCATCCAGAAAAAAGTCATAATGTTTGTTGTTGAGATCTCGAGCTAGTTGATGTAATCCGCTTATATGATCTTATTGAGGATCCCCTAAAGCAAATAAAATCTTCTACACCAAACCAGAGGCAGATCTCTAACATCCCTAATTGGAGTATTTTGTGATAAGAATATTTGTCACGATAGTTTCTTGAAGCTAGGTAAGATAGAACATCTCTGCTTACGGGATTCGAAACCCTCGGTAGTGCAGCACTACACTATCTTGAGCCGAGGACATTAACTGAACCACGGGATGGATGTTCAAAAGAAATCGCTTGTTCTCTCAGCATCAGTTTCCAGTAGTACACAAACTGTAGTTTGTTTCATAGAGTCTGTGTATCAGTAAGCTGTTGTAAGGAGACCAAACGGTCTCTTTTGAACATCCACCCCGTAGTAGAGGTGTTAGCGTCCGTGGGTTCGAATCTCGTAGGCAGAACTTTTCAGCCCAACTGTCAGTACGAGTACATAGGCTATAGTTATCTTATTAACTGTATCAGTCTGAGGTAGTTTTTTTACTGGGCTGAAATACCTTATGAACTTGTTATAGTAACCCTTGCCATGTTCAATGACATTGTTTAGTGTTTCATAAACTATAAGGATGTACGCCTTCATTCCTAAGTCTATTGACAAGTTTGTAGTTTGTCCTCCTGCTAACAGATGTCTCTGTTTTCGCTCGATCTTATGTATGAATGGATAAGGGTGAGTATCTCATATTTTCATCCCAGACTATCTTCCTTATCGTGCGATTTTACCTTCAACTGTTAAGACAAACAATGGAACAAAGTTACTTGCCAACTTAGGGTTCTGGACATCCACCTAGATTCCTAAGTTTGTTGACAACTAGATAGCATCCCTGTTATCGCTGTCTGCATTCTCTTCCATTCATACCTAACAAATATATACTAAACATCCATTCCCCTCTACAAAGGGGGTAGCAGAACCAAAGCACGCATCCACTTCATGCACGTTAACAGCCAATTAACGCCCCATCCATTACAGGACTTCGTAGATGAAGGGTCATCCCTGATCTCCACAACATTGCTCTGGTTGAATACAGTACAGAGAGACATGCCTGAAATCGAAACCCAACATTTAATATTATAAAAATCTTTTAAAACGACAATGAAATTCTTGAAGAGATTATACCTAATAGATAGTATCGTACTGAGACCTTTTAAGAATAATAACACCATAGTGATTCGTTTATACCTGAAATAGTGTAAGAGAGCTTTATCTATAGCAAAGAATGGAATACTACTGTTCAATATGAAATACTGGAACAACGCAATATAATATGCGTTGGGAACGAAGCACAATACAATGGAGGAATGTCGAAATACATGGTGGGGCAATGGAGCTGACGGGACAACACAATAGAGCAATACAACAGCTGCATACAATACAACAGCAGGCTGGAGCCCTGGGACACTGCAAGGCATGTTGGACAATGCAGAAGGTGTTTGTGGTAAACCACCTACACCCACAGCATGCTGAGTCTGCACGTCAGCACAGCACACTTTCACAGCAACTTGCCACAGCACGTAGTGCCGATTAACCTTCTGCATGTAATTGGCAACTGCCTTGTTCGGTGTTTCTTTTGATGAATTAAGCTTCTCCCATAAGAAAAGATGTCCACAGCATTTTTCTGGAAGATGGTGGTTCTGTGGTGAGGCACCCCTCCACAGCATGCTGAGTCTGCTTTTCAGTACATCAGGCTTCCACAGCACCTTGCCACAGCATTCAGTACCACTTAACCCTCTCCCATAATAAAAGCTGTCCACAGCATTTTTCTGGAGGATGGTGGTTCTGTGGTGAGACACCTCTTCACACCACGCTGAGTCTGTATGTCAGTACATTAAATTTTCACAGCACCTTGGCACAGCACACAGTGCCACTTAACCTTTTGCCATGACAAAAACTGTCCACAGCATTTTTCTGGAGGATGGTGGCTCTGTGGTGTGGCACCTCTCCACAGCACGCTGAGTTTACATGTGAGTACATCAGCCTTCCACAGCACCTTGCAGAGCACACGATATCACTTAACTTTCTCCCATAACAAAAGCGTCCGTAGGACATCGCTTAAGCACCACTCCCTGTTCTTTGTCCTCAGACTTACAGAAGTTACCTAGAGCTGCTAAATTAAAGTACAAAGAGATCCAACTCTCGCGAATGCAATCATAATCAACCCGCTACTAGCCTCGTCTTCTATATATATATATATATATATATATATATATATATATATATGTATATATATATATATATATATATATATATATATATATATATATATATATATATATATATATATATAGATAAACAAAAAAAAAAAATACTGGACAAAAATCCAATAAACAGAATGTAAGAATCGTTACTAACATGTTCATTTAACATAATAATATCTTACTCCTAAGAAACAAACGAACACTAATGAAAGAAAGCTGTAGTAACCCCCTTAAAGTATGTCGTACCATATAACACGAAATGATATATATAAATATCCTTACTTATAAATATAAAAAATGATCAAGAAGTACTCACCAACATGATTATCGTCCTTTATTTGCAGACCTTGCTAGATCTTAATACTGAGATCCTAAAAAGAAAGAAAGAAAAAATAGCCAGAAGTTCTGGGGATAGGAATTCTTGAAATTATTTTCAATCACTTTGAAACATGAACTGTTCAATTAACAGTTTAATGAGCCCATATAAACACAACGTGCATGCATACACACACACACACATATACATATATAAATATATAAATATATATTATATATATATATATATATGTATGTATATATGAATATATATATATATATGTATGTATATATGAATATATATATGTGTATATATATATATATATACATATATATATACATATATATATATACATATATATATATATATATATTTATATATATATATATATGTATATATATATATATATATATATATATATATATATATATATATATATACATATATATACATATACTAAAGGCTTTTTCCCCTTTACACGGATGGTAGCTAAAAAGAAAAAGGCATAGAAATCACTCCCACCCATTTCATTTCCCATATATTCCACCCCCCTCCATCCTCCTCCCTCCCTCCTATCTTGGCACCTCCTGAATGACGGGTCATCCCTACATCCTGCCCACCGCCCTGGGTCAGAAGCAGTGTCGCAAGACACAGTACATCCACAGCAAGGCCGCTTCATAATTTCGGCGACCCCCCGTCTCCGTCCCCTCATGCAGGAAAGGAGAAGATGGGGAGAAATCCCTTCGGGCTGCGTTAATTTTTTTCTCATACATACTTCCTCACCCCCCATCCCCCACCCACTCCCTCTCATGCATCACAACATCATCTATACACAACCCTTCTCCATTGACCCCTATCTTCTGTCCTCTCCTGTCCTTCCTCTACAGACATTCCTCTCTTTTGTAAAACCCCTTTCCCCCCATCCATCCATCTCATCCTAGGACGCCCCCTCATATTCACTCCTTCCACCTCAGCCTTCCTCACTTCTTTTACTAATCTTTCTTCACTCATTCTTTCCATGTGTCCAAACCATCATAATACTCTTTCATCAACCCTATCTCCCAACTCCCTTTCCACCCCTGTTCTCCTCCCCACCTCATCATTTCTCACTCTATCTAGCCTAGTAACCCCTATATACTTCTCAGACATTTCATTTCAAACACATTCAAACTCTTTCTCTCTTCCTCTCTGATGTTCTATGTTTGTGCCCCGTACATTGCTGTTGGCACAATCATTCCTTCATATAACCTCCTCTTAGCATCCATTCCCAGATGTCTATTTCTCATTACAATTTTTGATCCACCAAGGCATTTACTCGCTTCTATCAATCTACATTCTACCTCCACCCCCACTCCTCCCTTTCCTGTGACCCAAGTATCTGAAACTATCTACTTCCTCCAGTTTCTCACCCTTAATGCTCACTTCCAGCCTGTTGTCACTCTCTCCCCTTGTACATCTCATCACCTTACTTTTGCCCACATTTATCTTCAGCTTCCTTCTTTCACACACCTTCTCAAACTCTGTCACTAACTTCCTCAATCCCTCCTCTGATCCCGCTACAAGCGCAGTGTCGTCAGCAAACAACAGTTGGCTCACCTCCCACTTTTCTCCATTTTCTTTAATCATCTCCAACCCCTGACCCACTACCCTTGCATTCACCTCTCGCATCACACCATCCATGCAAAGATTACACAGCAAGGGCGACATAACACACCCCTGACGAAGTTCCACCTTTACCTCAAACCATTCACCGTCTCCATTTCTAATCCTAACGCAAGCTCTAATATATATATATATATATATATATATATATATATATATATATATCTATATATATATATACATACATATATATATATATATATATATACATATATATACATCTATATATATGTATATACA
>NC_134783.1:11664420-11666920 GCF_046742065.1 Oratosquilla oratoria
AAACTTCCAATTTTAGCATTAACTAATGTAGACTCATATATACATTACTACTCTTCTCATCACGATAATGTTAAAAGATCTGTTTTTCCATCGATGTTTCTTTGGGCATTACGCATCTGCAGCCCTAAGTACATTGATGAGGAAATAAGAAATATCTATGACATAAGTGCCAGACTGAAATATCCAAAACATTTCATTGATACTTTATATAACTTTGCTAAAATCATATCATAACCCCAATCCACACAATCACTTTGTCTATAGCAATTTATTAGTATTACCCTTTAATGAAAGCATAGTCAATGTCCCCAAGTTACTTAAGAAATTCAACGTTAATGTAGCCTTTAAGAATACTAACACTGTTAAAAGATACCTCATTGAGAATTCAAAAAACTGTCCCAAAGGTTGTATATACAAAATCCCCTGTAAATCATGTAACAGTACTACATCGGTCAAACAGCAAAAAACCTCGAAGTTAGAATCAAACAACATAAGAAATGTGTTAAAGATGGAAATATGTCCAGTGGTATTTTCCAACACCTCAATACATTTAACCACTCTATTAATTGCGAAGAAGCTAGAATAATTACTTATAGTAACAATACAGTCGAAAGAAATGTAATCAAAAGCAGTTTAATCAAGACCACACAAGATGATAATATATACCTTAATCTAGAATTATACAAACTAGACAACTTTATGTGTAAAGAAATTTCTAAAATGTATAAGTTGTAATGTAGGACAGTTGGTCCACACTATTTCCCCACTCTGTACCTTTTTACTATATATTATTTGCAATGAAAATTATAATATAAAACTAAGCAAATTTGTAAAAGGAAATTATATGTGAATAAATTGTAACCATGTAGGCTTAACTTTCATTTGTTAAGAAATTTCTAAGATGTAAGTTATAACCATATAAGACATTTTATACCCATTGTAAGCATAGACGGACAGTTAGACCACACTATATTTTCTGTACCTCTGCACCTTTCACTATTTATCATTCGTAAGAAAAATTATAATAATATAAACTTAACAACTTTATTTAAGAAAAAATTATAAAATGTATAAATTGTAAACATGTAGGACATTTCCGCACCCACTATAAAAGTGGACGGACAGTTAGTTATGGGTACTACCTCTCCTCTCTCACCAGGATGTCTCCACGTTCCCTTTGTTTCCCACCTATATATTCTGCACCTTTGTATCTTTCACTATGTATTATTTGCACTGAAGATAAGAATACACGAAAGCGCTCTGCTTTAATAGTTTTTCTTCGTGGTCAACCTTGCATTTTCAAGAACACACGCTCCCAGTGTTTTCTTGCATATACACATATCTCTCTCTCTCTCTTCTCTATATATATATATATATTATATATATTATATACATATATTATATATATACATATATACACATATACATATGTAAAATATATATATATATGTGTATATATATAGATTATATGTATATATGTATAAATATATATATAAATATATATATACATAACTTATATAAACATATTTTAATACATATATATATAAACATTTTATATATATATATATATATATTTATATATATACATATATATACATGTAAAGCAAAAGGTAAAGGAGGAGGCAAAGAGGAGAGCAGATGTGTGAAGTGGGGTATAAGAGTATGACAGAACATTTTGAAAGTAATAAAAAGATGTTTTGGAAAGAAATTAAGAGAGGAAGAAGAGGCGAATTCAAGTAGAGAAGAAAAGGTAAAAGGTGCAGATGGAGAGATGTTAATGGAAGAGAAGGCAGTAGTAAGGGGAAGATGGGCAGAATATTTTAGGGTGTTGCTAAATGTGAAGGAGGATAGGGAGGGAAAGATAGTTGCAGTGGAAAATGCTAGGAAAATGGCCGTGATGAGTGAGGAAAATGGAGCAGAAATAAGGAAGGATGAAGAGAAGGCAGTTGTTAAGATGATAAAAGCAGGTAAGGCACCTGGTCTGGATGGATGCCATGCAGAATGTCTAAAAAAAAGGAGGTACATTGATGTTGGACTGGCTGGTGAGGTTATTTAATGTTTACTGGAGAGAAGGTAGAGTACCGGAGGACTAGAGGAGTAGCTTTATAGTTCCACTTTACAAGGGAAAAGGGGACAAGTGTGAATGTAGTAGTTTCAGAGGGAATAGCTTATTAAGTGTAGTTGGGCAGGCTTATGGGAGGATCTTGATTGAGAGGATTAGGAGAGGAACAGAGGGAGTAAATTGGTGAAGAACAGTGTGGATCTAGGACGGGTAGAGGTGGTGTAAATCAGATCTTTGTGGTAGACAATATATGTGAAAAAGCTATAGGAAAGGGGAAGGACGGTTTTTGGGCTTTTATGGATCTGGAAAAGGCTAAGGATAGTTTAGACAGTAAGGCACTGAGGGAGGTTATGCAGATATATGGGGATAGGAGGAAGGCTTCTTGGAGCTGTCAAGAGTTTGTATGAGAGTAGTAGAGCTTGTGTCAGGATTGGAAGT
>NC_134783.1:11681920-11694420 GCF_046742065.1 Oratosquilla oratoria
TATACTTGATCAATTTCATTATGAGCAGATGCTCGCGATCAAGTTAAGCACCACTCGCGGTCCCATCCTCCTCTGTACCCTCTACCGCCCTCCCCGTATCCCCTTCCTCCCCTTTGTTGACATTGCCAAGGTGATGTCATACAAAATCCCAACCTTCTTCATTGGCGATTTCAACTGCAGTCATGCTGCTTGGAGCCCTGGAACGCACAACAGCAGCTCAGTGAGTCGGCAACTACACTCTCTTACTATACTTCACCGGCTGAAGTTCCTAGGTCCGGACTTTCCCACATTCATAGGTCATGGATTGCAGGGTAAGCCCGACCTGGTGTTCTCCAACAGCCGAGCTTTCTTCCTCAACTCCACTATCTCACCCGGTGCCCCCACCCTCTCAGACCACATACCCTTAATCCTTCGCATCTCCACCTCACCCATCCTTATCCCCAGTGAGCCTCGGTTACGTTACAGTCAGGCCGACTGGGAAGGCTTCAAAAACACTCTCACGACATACACCAACACAAACATGGACAAACACTCCACAAGCGGCGATAGAGCAGGAATGGCGGCTCACTTACAAAGTTTGTCAAAAAACGCTGTAAAAAAGCACATTCCTAGAACAAAGCACCGAAAGATTGCCACGTTCACCGCTTCTATGCGCACTAACAGACTACGCATTGCACTACAAAACAGATCTACAGATCTATTACAAGCACCCCTAGAGGCCCGTGTAGCCATCCTAAGAGACATGCACTGGCTACAGAGTAGCCTGAGTAAGTCCCTCTACATCGATTCACATCGAGAAGAGGAGCAACTGATGGCCTCGCTCTCCGGCGCCTGTGAGAAGGACCCTTCCAAGTTCTGGAGGACCCTCAAACGTGAGCTGGAGGAGTGCTCTGTGCCTCCACCCAAGGTCATCAACCATCTTAACCACTCTGCACACTCCCCCCAACACCAAGCTGACCTTCTGGCGTCAGCATGGAGTGAGGTCTTTAAGCCCCATCCTGTGCAAGGACCACATTGCTTTAGCACCTTGCACAGTGTTAACTCATTCATGAACAGCTGTAGTGACCTCATTCCCGACGAGACTGTTGATCTCTCTCAGTTAGATGAAGATGATCCCCTTATCTGCCCCATCGTTTTGGAGGAGGTAAAGGGGGTTATCTCGGCATTAAAACTAAAATCCCCTGGCCCTTCAGGCATCGATGCACACATACTCAAACGTATGCCAGACAACATAATCTCACATATGACGACACTATATAACAGCTCACTAGCCTCTGGGTACTTCCCACAACTATTCAAGGCCTCCCATACCATCCTCATTCCTAAACCCCAGAAACCCGCCTCCGCCCCCCTTTCATATCGGCCCATCTCCCTTCTGGAGTACTTTGGAAAGGTGTTCGAGCACGTCTTAAGCCGCCGCCTGACCGTGTACCTAGAGACGGAGAATGTGCTGAGGGACTGCCAGTTTGGTTTTCGGCCGGGGCGCGGTGCAGAAGACGTAATATCCATAATCACTCAATGGGTTCAAAGACCGCCAGACGGTCGCCCTGGTAAGGCCAATTTGGTTTGTAAGGATGTGGAGAAGGCATTCGATACTGTCTGGCACGAAGGTCTTAAGTACAAATTGTACCACAACTTCGACTTTGCCCTGCCGTTCACAAGGTTGCTCTGCAACTACCTGGACGACAGGTCAATTAGAATAAAGTGGCGGGGCTGTCTGTCCCAACCTTTTGTGCCGAAGGCTGGAGTGCCGCAAGGGTCAGTCCTTACCCCTACTCTGTACAATCTATATACGAATGACCTGCCAGAGCCGGCTTATCCTCGCAACCAGGCTCTAACTCTTTCGTATGCGGACGACACTAACCACATAAGCAGACACAAAACGCTGCAGGGAGCGTTACACGTAATGCAAAACATCCTAGACGGGGCACACGCGTGGGAGCAACAGTGGCGCATTAAGACCAACGCGTCGAAATGCAATGCTGTACACTTCCGCTGCAAACGAACCAACAGAACAATCACAAACACTCCTCTTAAAATAAACAACACAAACATCCCAGCGAAGGACCATACCCGTGTGCTGGGTAGCACACTTGATAATGGCCTTACCTGGACCCCACATTTCCGCAAGCAGGGAGCGAAGGCTAGGGCTGTGCTGGGTAAGCTCAGACGCTTCAAAAATTGCAACACTGAGAACCAAACGTCGATTGTACCTAGCCCTCGTCAGACCGATTCTGTGCCAGTCCCCGGGACTAAGCCAGCTGACATGTGCCACTAATAACTACGAGCATCAGAAGGTTCAGAATGCCGCTGTCCAGTTCATCACGGGCTCGCGATGGAGCGACTTCAGAACCACTGAGTCTCTACACCAAATTTCCAACATCCGTCCACTCAACCAACATAAACACAAACTTCACTCAAGACACCTAGAAAAACTGCACGCCAAACACAAACATCTGATACAACATATTACACCTAGACCACACCGTACAGACTATCTGTCAGCTGCGCCCGTCCCACGTGCGGTGTACACGATAAAACGTGTATAACCGCACCTACAAGTAACACACCCCTTCACCAGCTTGACTGGTGATAACCGTAAGTAATAATAATAATAAAAATAATAATAATAAAAATAATGATAATAATAATAATATCGCTATTCAAACCCGACCTGGGGTAAAACAGGAATTCTCATGCCTTACCTGGGGCTAATCAGGAACGCCCTCTACACGCGGGAAGTGAAATCTACTCACTAACCGTAAATTACACACATACACCTCTCACGAACATAGCTGCATCCCACGCACAAACATATACACTTCCTTTTTCTTCGACTAAAATTCGTTTCCTTTCTCACTTTCTCTTATACTACATCTTCTCATTTCAGTTTACCTCCCACTAAAGATTTTTCCGTTTTTCCCCCTTTCTCTCATACTACGTCTCCTACCATTTTCCAAACTTTCGTTGGTGATATAATATGCTCTTCCTCCCGGCATTGGCGCCACCGTCCAAGTTCCTAGCCCAATTCTCCTAAAGCCACGACAACAAACTAGCCCCTAATCGCTCGCAATTCGCCCGGTGGCAATAGCCCTCTTTTATACACTACTATCTTTTCATTTTCTAACAGACATTCTTCCCCTCCCACAAAACCCGATCAAGCGCAAGCGAGGTGGTCTTTTCTTGGAATCCAGAATACAGACTCCCTCCCTGAGGATGACCGAGTAAGATCGAAATACGTATCGGAGAAATTAAAAAAGAGAAAACCGCACCTAATGTCTTTTGGACACCTTTTCAGGTATTTGGAACCAACTCTGAAACTTGTTGCACGAGAGAAATTAAAGCTCCAATATAAACTCAACAACGCCATTGTCGCTGTAGACTTCTTGAAATCATGTATATACATATATATATATATACATATATATATACATACATATATACATATATATATATATATATATATACATACACACACACACACACACACACACACACACACACACACACACACACACACACACACACACACACACACATATATATATATATATATATATATATATATATATACATACATACATATACCAAGGCTTTTTCCCCCTTACAAGGGAGGTAGCCAAAAAGGAATAGGCATAAAATCATTTCCACCCATTCCATCACTGAATACACTCCACACCCCTCCACCCTCCCTCTTATCTTAGCACCTCCTGGATGACGGGTCATCCCTGCACCTTGTCCACTGTCCTGGGTCATTAGTAGTGTCGCAAGACACAGCACATCCACAGCAAGGCCACTTCATTAAATCGGCGACCCCCCCCCACCTCTCCGTCCCCCCATTGCATAAAAGGAGAAGACGGGGAGAAATCCCTTCGGGCTGCGTCAAATTTTGCTCACACATACTACCTCACCCCCCATCCCCCCACCCATTCCACCTCATGCAATCACAACATCATCCATATACAACCATTCTCCATTCACCCCTGTCTTCTGTCCTCTCCCGTCCTTCCTCAACAGACATTCCCCTCTTCCCCAAAGCCCCCTTCACCCCATCCATCCATCTCATCCTAGGACGTCCCCTCATGTTCACTCCCTCCACATCTGCCTTCCATACCTCTTTTACTAGTCTTTCCTCACTCATTCTTTCCATGTGTCCAAACCATCCTAATATTCTTTCATCAACCCTATCTCACAGCTCCCTTTCCACCCCTGTTCTCGTCCTCACCTCCACATTTCTCACTCTATCTAGCCTAGTAACCCCCATCATACTTCTCAGACACCTCATCTCAAACACATTCAAACTCCTTCTCTCTTCTTCTCTTATGTTCCATGTTTCTGCCCCATACAGTGCTGTTGTCACAATCACTCCTTCATACAGTCTCCTCTTAGCATCCATTCCCAAATGTCTATTCCTCATTACACTCTTTAATCCACCAAGGCATTTACTCGCTTCTCTCAATCTACATTCTACCTCCACCTTCACTCTACCTTTTCCTGCCACATTTGCACCCAAGTATCTAAAACTATCCACTTCCTCCAGTCGCTCTCCCTTAATGCTCACTTCCAGTCTACTGCCACTTTCACCCCTTGTACATCTCATCACCTTACTTTTACCCACATTTATCTTTAGCTTTCTTCTATCACATACTCTCCCAAACTCTGCCACCAACTTCCTCAATCCCTCCTACGATCCTGCCACAAGCGCAGTGTCGTCCGCAAACAACAGCTGGCTCACCTCCCACTTTTCTCCATTTTCTTTAACCATCTCCAATCCCTGACCCACTACCCTTGCATTTACCTCTCGCACCACCCCATCCATGTATAAGTTGAAATACCAGGGCGACATAACGCATCCTTGACGAAGTCCCACCTTTACCTCGAACCACTCACTCTCTCCATTTCCAATCCTGACACAAGCTCTACTACTCTCATAAAAACTCTTGACAGCTCCCAAAAGATTCCTCCTATCCCGTATATCTGCATAACCTCCCACGGTGCCTTTCTGTCTACCCTATCATAAGCCTTTTCCAGATCCATAAAAGCCCAAAAAACATCCTTCCCCTACCCTATAGCTTTCTCACATATCTGTCTTACCACAAAGATCTGATCTACACAACCTCTACCCGTCCTAAATCCACACTGTTCCTCACCAATTACTCCTTCTGTTCCTCTCCTAATCCTCTCAATCAAGATCCTCCGATAAGCCTTCCCAACTACACTTAACAAGCTAATCCCTCTGAAACTACTACATTCACACTTGTCCCCTTTTTCCTTTTAAAGAGGAACTATACAGGCACTCCTCCAGTCCTCCGGCACTCTACCCTCTCTCCAGCAAACATTAAATAACCTCACCAGCCAGTCCACCATCACGGTACTTCCCTTTTTCAGACGTTCTGCATGGCATCCATATATATATATGTATATATGTATGTATATATATATATATATATATATATATATATATATATATATATATATATGTGTGTGTGTGTGTGTGTGTGTGTATATATGTATATATATATGTATATATTATATACATATATGTATATATATACATATATATGTATATGTGTATATGTATATATATGCATATATATGTATATATATACATATATATATGCATATGTATATATATATGCATATATATATATATATATATATATATATATATGTGTGTGTGTGTGTGTGTGTGTGTGTGTGTGTGTGTGTGTGTGTGTGTGTGTGTGTGTGTGTGTGTGTGTGTGTGTGTGTGTGTGTGTGTGTGTGTGTGTGTGTGTGTGTGTGTGTGTGTGTGTGTTTGTAACATTACGTGAACGTTACTTGCGCTTATTGCTTTATTCTGGTTAGCGCAAGTGTCGACCTAGGGTCGATGCGGGCAGGGCACGGAGCCCTGCCCTAAACCACAAAAGTGACCGCGAGCTTCGGTAGGGCAGTGCTGGTGACAAGTACAGAAAGGAACTGAACGGGGACACCAGAACCTAGCATCTTTACATAGGCCTCATGCGTACGTTAAAGTAGCACACGACCCAACTAGGTTGTGCTTTCAAGAGGATACACATGCATGTAGTACAGGCGTACTATAGACTTAACCTACACACAATTATAATAAGGCCGAAGGCCATCTACTTGTACACAAACTGTCCATTCCTGGTCCATTCCATTTCTGCGGCGGCGATGCTATAAGCCAAAATACCGCGTCGAAGCACATGTGGGGGGCTTGTCCACCACATATCTATCTATCTATCTATCTATCTATCTATCTATCTATATATATATATATATATATATATGTATATATATAAATATATATATATGCATATATGTATATATATACATACATACCAAGGATTTTCCCCCTTCCAAGGGAGGTAGCCAAAAAGGGAAAGGCATAAAAACACTCCCACCCATTTCATCCCCAAATACACTCCACACCCCTCCCACCCTCCCTCTCATCTGAGCACCTCCTGGATGACGGGTCATCCCTGCACCCCGCCCACCGCCCTGGGTCAGAAGCAGTGTCGCAAGACACAGCACATCCACAGCAAGGCCGCTTCATTTAATCGGCGACCCCCCCTCTCCGTCCCCCCTTGCATATAAGGAGAGGACGGGGAGAAATTCCTTCGGGCTGCGTCAAAATTTACTCACACATACTGCCCCACCCCCCCGCCCATTCCTCCTCATGCAATCACAACATCATCCATATACAACTATTCTCCACTCACCTCTGTCTTCCGTCCTCTCCCTTCCTTCCTCAACAGACATTCCCCTCTTCCCCAAAGCCACCTTCACCCCATCCATCCACCTCATCCTAGGACGTCCCCTCATGTTCACTCCCTCCACATCTGCCTTCCATACCTCTTTTACTAGTCTTTCTTCACTCATTCTTTCCATGTGTCCAAACCATCCTAATATTCTTTCATCAACCCTATCTCCCAAATCCTTTTTCACCCCTGTTCTCCTCCTCACCTCCTCATTTCTCACTCTATCCAGCCTAGTAACCCCCACCATACTTCTCAGACACCTCATCTCAAACACATTCAAACTCCTTCTCTCTTCTTCTCTTATGTTCCACGTTTCTGCCCCATACAGTGCTGTTGGCACAATCACTCCTTCATACAGTCTCCTCTTCGCATCCATTCCCAAATGTCTATTCCTCATTACACTCTTTAATCCACCAAGGCATTTACTCGCTTCTCTCAATCTACATTCTACCTCCACCTTCACTCCACCTTTTCCTACTACACTTGCACCCAAGTATCTAAAACTATCCACTTCCTCCAGTCGCTCTCCCTTAATGTTCACTTCCAGTCTACTGCCACTTTCACCCCTTGTACATCTCATCACCTTACTTTTACCCACATTTATCTTTAGCTTTCTTCTATCACATACTCTCCCAAACTCTGCCACCAGCTTCCTCAATCCCTCCTCTGACCCTGCCACAAGCGCAGTGTCGTCCGCAAACAACAGCTGGCTCACCTCCCACTTTTCTCCATTTTCTTTAACCATCTCAAATCCCTGACCCACTACCCTAGCATTCACCTCTCGCACCACCCCATCCATGTATAAGTTGAACAGCCAGGGCGACATAACGCATCCTTGACGAAGTCCCACCTTTACTTCAAACCACTCACTGTCTCCATTTCTAATCCTGACACAAGCTCTACTACCCTCATAAAAACTCTTGACAGCTCCCAGAAGCTTTCCTCCTATCCCGTATATCTGCATAACCTCCCACGGTGCCTTTCTGTCTACCCTATCATAAGCCTTTTCCAGATCCATAAAAGCCCAAAAAACATCCTTCCCCTTTCCTATAGCTTTCTCACATATCTGTCTTACCACAAAGATCTGATCTACACAACCTCTACCTGTCCTAAATCCACACTGTTCCTCACCAATTACTCCTTCTGTTCCTCTCCTAATCCTCTCAATTAAGATCCTCCCATAAGCCTTCCCTACTACACTTAACAGGCTAATCCCTCTGAAACTACTACATTCACACTTGTCCCCTTTTCCCTTGTAAAGAGGAACTATACAGGCACTCCTCCAGTCCTCCGGTACTCTACCCTCTCTCCAGCAAACATTAAATAACCTCACCAACCAGTCCACCATCACTGAACCTCCCTTTTTCAGACATTCTGCATGGCATCCATCCAGACCAGGTGCCTTACCTGCTTTCATCATCTTTACAACTGCCTTCACCTCATCCTTCCTTATTTCTCCTCCATTCTCCTCACTCATCACTCTCATTGTCTTCGCATTTCCCACTGCAGCTATCTTTCCCTCCCTATCCTCCTTCACATTTAGCAACTCCCTAAAATATTCTGCCCATCTTCCCCTTACTGCCATCTCTTCCATTATCATCTCTCCATCTGTACCTTTTACCTTTTCTTCCCTACTTGATTCGCCTCCTCTTCCTCTCTTAATTTCTTTCCAAAACATCTTTTTATTACTTTCAAAATTTTCTGTCATACTCCTACCCCATTTCAAATCTGCTCTCCTCTTTGCCTCCATTACCTTTTGCTTTACTTCTCTTTTCTTTTCTTTGTACGTCTCATATGACTCCCCCGTCCTCTTTTGTAACCAATCTGTGAATGCTCGCTTCTTCTCTTCTACAACCTTCTTTGTTTCCTCATCCCACCATTCACTACCCTTTCTTCTATTTCCCCCTGTCCTTCTTGTTCCACACACCATCCTTGCACACTTTAAGACTCCCTCCTTGAACCATCCCCATTCCTCCTCCACACCCATCTCTGCTCTATCCTTTACTCCCTCCCACTCCTCCTTCAGCTTCTTTTCGTACTCCTTCTCCTTTTCCTTTTCATTCAAGGAGTTCACTCTAAGAACCTCCCTACCTTTTGTCCCTTTCCTCTTTCTCCATCTATCCTCCACTCTCAGCTTACCTTCCACCAAAAAATGATCTGATATTCCCCCACCCTCTCCCCTTAGCACATGTACATCCTTAACTCTTCCTATCATAATCCTATTTACCACTACATAATCCATTAGCGCCCTATCTACCACCCTTCCCTCCACCACCCTCTCCCATGTGTACTTATGCTTGACTTTCTTCCGAAACACTGTATTTGCTATCATCAACTCTCTTTCTAGACACATTTCCACCATCAACTCTCCACTACGATTCTTTCCTGGAACTCCACACTTCCCAACCACTCCATCGATTGGACCATTTCCCACCCTAGCATAAAGGTCTCCCAGTACTATTACATTGACATTTCTTCCTAAACCCTCTATGCACTCATTTAAATCTATCCAAAAGGCCTCCCTTTCTTCCACGCTCTTCTCACTGCCAGGCCCATATGCACTTACAAAGACCCACATCTCCTTTCCCAGTTTCACCTTCATCCACATTATCCTTGAGGAAACCTCCTTCCACTCCACTACCTGTTTACCTATCTCCTCACTTACTAGAATAGCCACCCCTTCCCTCCCTCGCCCTCTCTTCACTCCTGATAACCTCCCACTTACACTCCCAAACTTAAACTCACCCTTCCCTTTCAACTTAGTCTCACTCAAAGCCAACACATCCATCTTTCTCCTCCCAAACATACTACCTATCTCTTCCCTTTTACTCTCATCTGTACCACATCCACGCACATTAAAAGACCCAAACCTTAGGGTGTTGGCCCGAGGCCCTCCAGCACCCCTTATGCCTTCACTTTTCTTTTTAGGTTATATGCCCCGTGGGGCTACAGGGAGAAGGATGCCTAGTCCCTCTCCCCGTCCCTTTCTTCTCGCCTCTTACGATCCAAGTGGGATACTTGGTGGCAGTATTCTTTTCCCCCACCACAGGGAATTCCCCCATCACAGAAAGAGAATACTCAGAGAAATGGTACAGGACAGCAACAAGGGGTTGGGGAACAGCATAACGGAGGGACAGTCGTAGTATAAAAGTGTCATCATTTCTCTATGAACAGAATTTCTTCTATCATAGACAAAATGATGTGTGGCTCTGGTCCGTAGGGGCGCCCCATATAGACCCTAAAGTATCGACTGCATGCTACTTTGCCACAGTAACAAGCAGCCATATGTGTATACATGTATATATATATATGCATATATGTATATATATGTATATATATATGCATATATATATATTTATATATATATATATGACAGTATATATCAAAATCTGGTAAAACTCATGTAAGCTTTAGTACAGATTGATTGGGCTGCAAATAATTTTGTCCTTCGCATCCGATATCCCTTATATGGAGGCCCTTTACAACGAGGGATGAGTATATATACATGCACAGACATGACAGAATTGAATAGACACAAATAAAAATGCATTTCTTCTCTTACTTAATGCATAATGTTATTCAAATCTACCTAATATGTTATATTTACCTGGATTTATGTTTCAGATTACATACAAAATTAATCAAGCATGCCACGAACCAAAGGAGTAGTAGACCTACCTGAATTTCAGCGAGGTCGTATTGTGGGTCATCATGAAGGTGGACTTAGTCAACGCAAAATAACAGAAAAGATGTCAATACCCTTTTCTACTGTTAATAGAGTGATCGCACAATTCACCAATGAGGGAAAGAAGGGTACAAAACCTCATTCAGGTCGTCCCGGGTCCTCAGAAAGAACTTTGCGTCTTGTTAAATGAAATGTCGAAGAGGATCCACATTGCAAGGCCTCTGACATAGCAGCACAAGCTGATGTCAGTCCTAGAACAGCTGTCTCGTATCTCCACAAGCTGGGTTACTATGGCAGAGCTGCAAGAAGGAAACCATTCCTTCGTCCAACCAATGTCAAGCGCGGAGACGATTGGGCTGTTGAGATGGTGGAAAGACCTGTAGCCTTTTGGAGAACTGTCATTTTTTCTGATGAGTCACGATTCACATTATTTTCTGACAGTGGAAGAGTGTGGGTCTGGAGACTCTGTAGTTAAGAGTTTGACCTCAAAATACTGCAGCCAACAGTGAAACATGGGGGCATTTGGATAATGGTGTGGGGTGCAATTTGGAGTGATTGTCGATCAGAGCTTGTGGAGTGTCAAGGAAACATCAATTCAAGCAAACATCAATTCAGCCAACATCATTTCAGGTAAAAAGAACAGGAAGCCATGTTCAAAGCCCGAACTCTTAGGATTACTACTGGAAACACAGCAAGAAATCCCTTAAGATGATATTCGTGGACTAATTACTATCATCTCTAAAAGGGTCTTTGCATCGAAAAAGCAAAGGGGATGTCAACCAAGTATTGTTTATTCACATTGTGTCAATTTATAAGCACTTTAATTGTACAAATTGCTTGTGGAGTGTCAAGGAAACATCAATTCAGGCAAATACGTTCCTATATTAAACGAAGGACTCATTCCAATATTCTGCAGTGGTAGAATGAGTAAAAATGTCTTCCTATTTATGAAAGATGGAGCTCCTTGTCACACTGTTCAAGCAACACTAAATTGGTTGAGACAAAATGGAATCAGAAAACTTCCATGGTCAAGTCAGTCCCCAGATATGAACCCTATTGAACACCTCTGGGGGATATTAGACCGACAATCTCGCTAAAAGAACAAGAAGCCATCTTCAAAGCCCGAACTCTTAGGATTATTACAGGAAACATAGCAAGAAATCCCCTAAGATGATATTCGTGAACTAATCCTTATTGTGTCTAGAAGGGTCTTTGCATTGAAAAAGCGAAGAGGATGTCAACCAAGTATTACTTATTCACATTGTGACCATTTATAAGCACTTCGACTGTATCAATTGCTTGTGGAGTGTCAAGGAAACATTAATTCAGGCAAATATGTTTCTATATTAAAGGAAGGACTCATTCCAATATTCTGCAGTGGTAGAATGAGTAAAAATGTCTTCCTGTTTATGAAAGATGAGCTCTTGTCACACTGCTCAAGCAACACTAAATTGGTTGAGCCAAAATGGAATCAGGAAACTTCCATGGCTAAATCAGTCCCAGATATGAACCCAATTGAACACCTCTGGGGCATATTAGACGGAGAACTTTGCAAATAGAACAGGAAGCCATCCTCAAAGCCCGAACTCTTAGGATTGCTACGAGAAACATAGCAAGAAATCCCCTAAGATGATATTCGTGAACTAATCACTATCATACCTAGAAGGGTCTTTGCATTGAAAAAGCAAAAGGGATGTCAACCAAGTATTATCTAATCACATTGTGACCCTTTATAAGCACTTTGACTGTATCAATTGCTTGTGGAGTGTCAAGTAAACAATACTTCAGGCAAATATGTTTCTATATTAAAGGAAGGACTCATTCCAATATTTTCCAGTGGTAGAATGAGTAAAAATGTCTTCCTATTTATGGAAGATGGAGCTCCTTGTCACACTGCTTAAGCAACACAAAATTGGTTGAGCTAAAATGGAATCAGGAAACTTCCATGGCCAAGTCAGTCCCCAGATATGAACCCTATTGAACACCCACCTCTGGGGCATACTAGACCGACAACCTCGCAAAAAGAAAAGGAACCCATCCTTAAAGCCCGAACT
>NC_134783.1:11696920-11699420 GCF_046742065.1 Oratosquilla oratoria
CTGTAGATCAGATGTGGGAAATATTTCAAAATACGCTCACTAAGATGATTCCAAACTTACATTCCTTTTAAAGGACAGTACGTCCACCAAATCAGGCTCGCCCAAAGTGGCTCGACAAAGAAAACTGAAAAAACGTATTGCTAAAAGGAGACAGGCTTAGAAGAAATATAAGTGCTCGGTGCATCTAATGACTATGAAAGTTATGTATCAATACAGAGAGATTTAAAAAGACAATAAGAAAAAAGAAAACGACAATACGAAAATGAACATCGCTGATAAATCCAAAGGAGAATCCCAAAGAATTCTATAGTTACATTAGAGATAAAAAGGTTGTTAGAATCACATTGGTCCCACTATTATCTTCTGACGGTCAACTGAATATTCAAATGAAGGAATGTGTAATATCTTAAACAATTATTTTTAGCTCGATATTCGTAAACGAAACACCTCAAAGTGAATTCCAAACTGAAACCTGTGAAAAGTCTGGGGTAAACATACTCACTACGGTAAATATAACAAAAAGAAAAAATTAAAAGGTGTATAGACAAACTCAAAGTTAATAAAACACCAGGGCCTGACGGTTGGCATCCAAGAATCTTAAAGAAAATGAAAAATGAGATTTGTGTTCCATCAGAAATTATTTTCAAGAAATCCATCATATCCGGAGATGTCCCAAGAGAATGGAAAGCTAGCTAACGTTACTCCCAATTTCAAAAAAGGTGACAAAAAGAAACCAAATAACTAATAGCCTATAAGTTTTGATCATCGATCGTAGGAAAAATAATGGAAACTATCATCAGAGATGCTATCGAATATCATTTTTAGAAAAGTAACCGTTTTGATAAATTGATACCCAGCATGGTTTCAGACGGAAACGGTTCTTGCGTGACTAACTACTCGAATCCCCCCCCCCTACAACACAGTTATCTCGAATAAGGACAAAAGAAACAATATAGATTTAGTATATCTAGATTTTGCAAAAGTTTTGATACCGTCCCACACGCGATAAGATTACTTACTAAATTAGCTTTGCATGGAATAAGTGGTAGCCTAATTAGGTTGGACTAGTAATTGGTTGAAAGGTCCGAAAACAGAGTGTTTGTTTTAAATGGAAAAACTTCTGGATGGAAAAGTGTTGCAAGTGGAGTTCCTCAGGGTTCTGTTCTTGGCCACTTCTATTCATTTAGAGTATGTATAAATGATATAGACCAAGGACTAAAATCTACTGTTTCCAAATTTGCTGATGATACAAAACTGTGCGGAAGTGGCAAATGAATCACTCAAAACCAATTAGATATTCAGAAGATTTAGATCAATTTCAGCAATGGTCTGAAAAGTGGCTAATGAAAAATTTTAAACACAAGTAAATGCAAGGTAATGCACATAGGTAAAAATAACAAGTAAGTACGATTAACAAGTTATTTGGAAATTCGTTAAACAAAAGTGGTTAGGGGAAAAGATCTCGGCGTAATTTATCAGTTAACGACCTCAAATCATCCCCAAGCAGTGTATTCAGCCTCTGAGAAAGCAAATAAGATTCTGGGATTGATTGCGCGATCTTTTGATTTCAAAAGTCCATCACCTCATTAACAAGCTATATAAAAATCGTTAGTTCGTCCCACATTTGGAATATGCTGTTTCCGTATGGTCCACCGAATCTCCATTATAAAGACATTGACAGACTGGGAAAAAGTACAACGGCGAGCACACAAAACTGATTCCAAATATCAAAAAATAAAATCATTACGAAAATCGACTTAAGCACATGAATCTGTTTTCCCTAAAAAGCGTAGTACTCAGAGGTGACTTGATACAGGTCTTTAAAATTTTAAAGGGAATTGACAACATCAAAAGTGACCAATTTTCACATTGAATGGAGAATCAGACAAGAAACAATGGTCTCAAACTGTCCGGAAATAGATTCAATTTGGAAGTAAGTAGAAATCAACTTTGCCAACCGTGTAGTTAATGATTGGAATAAACTTCCTGCACAGGTAGTGCAAATGTAGTTCAGTTCGAAGCTTTAATAATCATTTTAGATTAAATACCTAAGTAAGATGCTGTAATGATTATAATTTATGTTATATTATTTGTTTTTGTTTTGTTATAATTTGTCTGTCTGATTTTCATTTATTATTAGTTATATGTTAGTTTATAATCATTTACTATTTACCTGTTTGTTTGTTATTCAATTATACCTATGCATTTATTTATGTATTTTATTTGTTATTTTTACATTATTATAGTTTTAATTTATTATTAATATGGTATATATATATATATGTGTATGTGTATATATATATATGTATATGTATGTATATGTGTATATATATATATATATTTTTTGCATCCGACCTAGATATGGATCAAAAGGTCTCCTGTCGGCATGCTCCGCCTTTGTAATCCTTTGTAATCCTTTGTAATATATAGACATATATATATAATATATATATATATATATATATATATATATATATATATAAATATATATGTGTATATA
>NC_134783.1:11706920-11711920 GCF_046742065.1 Oratosquilla oratoria
CTTTATTTTCCACAATCGAATTATCGTCATCTTCTCATTCCTTTTTCATCCTCATCCTTATCCTCGTTCTCTTCCTCCTCATCCATTTTTTCTTCCAGAATCGCATTATCATCGTTCTCTCGTTCCTCCACTTTCTCCTCCTTCTCCTTCTCTCACTCTTCCCCTTCCTATCCTCTTCCCGTTCTCCTCTTTACCTTCCTCGTCTTTTCCATTCTCCTCCTCCTCTCCTCCTCCTTCTCCTCTTTCCTCTCCTCCTCCCACTCTTTTCTCTCCTCTTCATTTCTCTCCTCTTCTTTCCATCCTCCTCCTCTTCTTCTCCCTCCTACTTCTCCTCTATTCCCTCCACCTTTTCCTCTTTCCCCTCCTCCTCTTCCTCTCTCCATCCTCTTTCCCTTCCTGCGCCTCTTTTCACTACTCTTTCCCCTCCTCTTCTCCTCCTCCTCTTCCTCTTTCTACTCCTCTTCTTCTTCTTTGCCCTCCTCCTCTTCACGTTTTCGTGTCGTCCAACGCCACTTTTACTCTTCCTTGAGAGGACGCGTGCGCTTCAGGCAGAGAAGAAGCAAACTTAAACTTCTCCAGCGCCTCCGTCGCCTAACTCCCCTTCCTTTGAGTCGAACTCGAGTTCGGTGGCTCCCTTTTCAGGTCTTCGTCTTCGTTCTCTGTGTCATCACCTTTGCCTTCATATTCGGCTTTGCTTTCACTTTTCTTTTAGGGGGTCTGTTCTCGTCCTCGTCTATGTTTTCTTTCCCTTCGTGGGTTTCATGGTTGTCTTCTTCATTCTCATCTTTTGGTTTCTCTTCATATTTCTTTTAAATACTGATTACTTGCCTGTTCTCGTCTTTGTCTTTGTCTCTGTCTGCTTCTTCGTCTTTGTTTTCCTCTTCTTCGCTTCTTCCTTGTCCACGTCCACGTCCTCGTCCTCGTCCTCGTCCACATCCTCGTCCTCATCATTGTCACCATCTTTGTCATCATCTTTCTCTTCGTCCTCATTTTCATTCCCATCGTCTTCCTCATCTTCGTCCTTATCCTTATCCTCATAATCGTCACTTTTCTCCTTGTGCTCCTCGCTTTCTTTTTGGTCCTCATCCGTATCTTCTTCTTCGTCTTTGTCCTCATCGTCATCTTTGTATTCGTCCTCTTCCTCGTCTTCTTCCTCCGCCTAGTTTTTATCTTCGTCTTTGTTTTCATCTTCGTCTTCTTCGTCATTTCTGTCCTCTTCTTCATTCCCGTCTTCCTCCTCCTCCTCCTTATCTTCGTCTTCATCGTCATCTTTGTCCTCATCCTCTTTCTTATCTTTTTCCTCTTCCTGGTCTTTATCTTCGTTTTCGTTTTCAAATTCGTCTTTATCATCATCTTTGTCCTTATCTTCATTCTCGTCTTCTTCCTCCTCTTCTTCCTTATCTTTGCCTTCATCTTCGTCATCGTCATCTATGTCCTTGTCCTCATTCTCGTATTCTTCCTCCTGGTCTTTATCTTCGTCTTCGTCTTCATCTTCGTCTTAATTGTCATCTTTGTCCTCGTTTTCATTCTTGTTTTCTTCCTCCTCATCCTTATTTTTGTCTTCATCTCCAGCATCGTCATCTTTGTCCTCGTCCTCATTCTTGCATTCTTCCTCCTCCTCGTCTTTATCTTCGTTTTCGTCTTCGTTTTCGTCTTCATCATCATTTTTGTCCTTGTCTTTATTATCGTCTTCTTCCTCATCCTCATCCTCCTCCTCCTTATCTTCGTCTTCATCGCCATCTTTGTCCTCATCCTCATTTGCGTATTCTTCTTCCTCCTCCTCATTTTCGTCTACATCTTCGTCTTCATCGCTATCTTTGACCTCGACCTCATTCGTGTATTCCTCTTCCTCCTCCTTCTTATCTCTGCCTTCATCTTCGTCCTCTTCATCGTCCCCATCTTCGTCTTCGTCCTTGTGTTAGAGGAGTTGGACCTAAAGTTTAACATCCTGATTCGTACAAATGGACACTCGTCGTGCTTACATCTCCCCCCCACCCGTGACTTTTTCATATTTCATCAAAAATTTCTTTTGCATTACGTTGGATTAATTCGGCTTTTCTTCCATTCCCCATCTCCGCGCCAACGGAATTACTCCGCCCGAACCCCGGCGCATGCGCAAACGTTGTGCATTTGTGTGCTTTGACCAAACATTTCCCTTTGCCTTTCGCGTCAAGGTCGGGTCGGCATCTTGACCAACTTCTTCAGAAACGGTGATGTATGTATGTATGTATGTATGTATATATATATATATATATATATATATATACCTATATATATATATATAAATATTATATTATAATATATCTATACTATATATATATATATATATATATATATATAATATATACACATATATCACATGAATCACCAGTGGTAGTGATATCGATCAAATAATCCCGACTGTCGTCCCCGGATTCGAACCGTGTTCGTGAAATAACAAAGCCATCGTCTTGCCGATTGAGCTAAGGACAACGGCGATAAGTCCATCAAGGAAACGTACCAGTCTAACCACTACCCAAGTTGCCCTGATTCTCTGTAAAATAATAAGTACGGAAGGCAGTTAGCAGTCGACTTAAGTCCTCGGGAAGTAGATTAACTTCCAGGTTGGAGAATTATATTGAGTCAGTAGCTTAGTCGGTAAGACGATGGCTTTGTGATTTCACAAGCCAGGTTCGATTCCGGGGGATGACAGTCGGAATTTATGTATATATATATATACATATATATATATATATATATATATATATTATATATCTATATATATATAATATATATATATATATATGCTAATAAGATACACGGGTACGTGTGTTCACTTATGCAAAGTAGACCACTTGGAAAAAAAGAAACTAACGAAGCAGAGCGCTTTCGTATATTACATCTTCAGTGCAACAAGTACATAGTGATAGGAATACATAGACAATATATACATGATACAAAGGAACAAGGACAGTTTGAATAAGCGTAGCGACCAATTACCCCCTGGAGAGCGGAAGGTCATTGTCAATTATCTTAAGATGGTGGGGCGACATCAGGTCACAGTCGCCAGGGTTATTGTTTCTACTAATGATATAGGGCGACATTAGGTCAATTCGTTGGCTTATATTTTACCTGATATTATCTTACTAATTTCTTGACAAATGAAATTATCAAGTTTGTACAAGCCTTTATGTAGGTTGGTATTTTGATTACTGGTGGTATGAATCAAACTGCACTCTATTAAATTTCTTGCTATTATGTTGTTGGTATAATAGATTGCCTGGGCATTACCCCAATCAACTGGATGATTATTTAATTCAATATGCTTGACTATACCACTAGAATGATTGCCATCCCTAACATTTTTCTTGTGTTGTTCAATTCTAATGTTTAAGGTTTTGGCAGTTTGACCTATGTAAAATTGATTACACATTTTTTTGCAAGGAATTTTATAAATGCATCCTTTTTTAATTTCAATACTATTGTTGATGAGTTTATGTTTTACTGTACTATCATGTTTAAAAACTACCTTTACGTTAAATCTTTTTAATAATTCTGTGATACTTAACAAATTTTCTTGAAATGGTAAAATTAAACCATTATGATAATTGAAAGGTGATTTAGGCTGAGGAGTTAATTTGATTTTCTTGCAAAATTGTAAGCAATATCAAGGAATTGCTTAGGGTATTTTAATTCTAGCCCAATGTTAAAAACATTTCTGATTTCTTCATCAATAAATTTAGGACTACAAATACGAAAATCTCTTAAATACATTGAGGCAAATACTGTACGTTTAATATCATTTGGATGAGAATAATAATAATGAATATATGAACTTACATTGGTTGGTTTACGATATACTTTAAATTTAAGGCTATTGTCATGACGTAGGATAGTGCAATCTAAGAAAGGTAAGGTACAATTTTTCTCAATTTCTAAAGTAAATTTAATAGAATCAACAAGGGTATTCAACTTAGTTAAAAAATTATGGACATTTTTTTCTTCTGGCCAAAGACATAAAATGTCATCAATATACCTAAGCCAAGGGATGTTAGGGGGGAAGATTGTACGTAATATTTTAGTTAAAAAAAAATTCCATGTATAAATTACTTAAAATTGGGGATAAAGGGTTTCCCCCATACTCATGCCGATATTTTGGGAATAGTAAATTACCATTGAATTGAAAACTTACAAATAATTCTTTGACACATAACTTAATTAGTTCAATCAATGTAGATGATGGCAATGGAAGAACATGTTTATTAAGTTCATCTTGAAAGTAAAATAATAAATCATTTATGGGAACTTTTGTGAATAAACTGACTATATCAAAACTAACCAATGTAAACTTATAATTAGGTTTAATATTATGGAGTTTGTCTATTAAATCAGAAGTGTTTGTAACATGAGAAGAAGAGATTGTACCTACTAAAGGGCTAAGGATAGTAACTAGCCATTTGGAAAGCTTGTAAGAAGCGGAACCAATTGACGAAACAATAGGTCTAGCGGGGTTGCTACATTTATGAGTCTTAATGAGACCATACATATGTGGCAAAGGGGGACTAATTGAAATGAATTTCTGTAAGAGGTCTCTATTCCTATGAAGTAGTTCTATTAATTTCTTATTATAATAACTATTAACTGCTTCTGTAGGATTTTTGTTAAGAAGTGTGTAAGTGTTGTTATCATCTAATAAATCATTCATTTTCCTAAGATAATCAACCTTGTTAAATAACAACTGCATTAGATTTATCTGCTTTAGTGAAATGTAAATGATTATCTTTTTTAAGACTAATAATTGCCTTCTGAAAACGTTCTGGGCAATTAGGAACAACCTC
Organism: Oratosquilla oratoria; assembly: GCF_046742065.1. Taxonomy (NCBI): domain Eukaryota; kingdom Metazoa; phylum Arthropoda; class Malacostraca; order Stomatopoda; family Squillidae; genus Oratosquilla; species Oratosquilla oratoria. Next base: position 11,711,738 of record NC_134783.1, read on the forward strand.
TCGTGATAAAGCACCATAAACAATTCCTTTACAAATATTGAAATCTTCAACTGATAAATCATGGTTCTTTAAATTTGTTGGATTTGAATTGTTGGCAAAACTAAGTCCATATCCTAAAGCTGTTTTCTCATTAGTATTAAGAATTTTGTCAGAAAGATTAACTACAAACTCACTGTTAGCATG
>NC_134783.1:11721920-11726920 GCF_046742065.1 Oratosquilla oratoria
AGGCGTAAGCGAGAGATTAGTTTGAATAATTAATACCCCAAAGGTCAACATCTAATTTGGAAAAAAGTCAAGAATTATTCAACGATGACTCGTCTTCTGACAATGAACTTGCTCAAGACCTCCCAGAGTCGAAAACCAGGCATGAACTTGCTCAAGACCTCCCAGAGTCGAAAACCAGGCATGAAGTTGCTCAAGACCTCCCAGAGTCGAAAACCAAAGAAGAACTTGCTCAAGACCTCCCATTGTCGAAGACTAAGGTGACTTCGAGATCCTGAAGCCATCTTCGAACTCCCCTTTTTACTATTGAGATACACCCGTGCACTGATGGCGCCATCGAAAGCGTGCTGGCCTCGCATCCCCTTATTCAAGGGTTCGAATCCCGTACACCTCTACGATTCCCAGCAGTGACTGTCATCTGCCTCAAAAGTCGAAGCGTAATGAACAAAGGTGACGGCTTCGGTCACAGCTACGCGCCTTCTGGCGTAGGCTCCTCACCGCCACCATACCTTGAATGTTTTATACATCTAAGCCTCTTTATCCAACACTCGCCAACCGCCACATGTGCGGACATTTGGGCCCAGTTCATAAACCCACTTTGGGAATTGGTGGTGTTTTATGTCCTGGGGCCAATTTCTGAAGTGCATTTGTGTCCTGGGTCCAAACGTCCGGACAAGTGGCGGTTGGCGAGTGTTGGATTAAGAGACCTTGGTGCACTGGCTAACGAAAGGTGGCTTTGTTGGGCTAAAGAAATAATAATATCCACAATACTTACAAAATTAGACAGTAGATATTGAGATTGAGAAAACCCCTTCAAACAAGTGCAACTGGAATTCTTTCTGATTAAAAGTGAAATATTTAATTGAGAACCAATACACTGTGAATGAAGTAGTTAAAGTTATATGAATTAACTTTTTTATTCATTAATTTATTGATTCATTTACTTATTTATCTATTTATCTATTATTTTTTATTTATATACCTATATATTTATCTATTTATTAATTTATTCATGTATTAATTTATCTATTTATGTATTTAATAATTTATTCATTCATTCTTTGCTGCTTTTCCAATATCTCCTCTCGCTCCCTCCTCCCGACCTCACTTATTTATTCATTCTCTCACTTTATCACTCACTCTTTTATTTTCTCTCACTTCCTCACTACTGCATTTCCTCATTTCTGGACTCCTTTACTCCTTCATTCACTTATTCACACTTTCCCTTACTCTCTCACTCCCTCACTCTCACTCACTCTCCCCCCTCTTTCACTCACTCCTCACTGTCTCAATCACTCAATTACTTTCATTCTTTCATTCTCTTTCCCATTCCCTCTTCCCCTCCCTTTTTCTCTCCCTTCTTCATTTACTCATTCACTCCATCATTCATCCTCTCACTTTCTCGCTTTCTCAATCTTTCGCTCACACTCACTCACTCACTTACTCACTGCCTCACTCCATCATTCTCTTGCTCACTCACTAACTCTCACTCTCATTCTCTTATTCTTTTATCCGTTACCTCGTCCCCTCTCTAATTCCCTCCCTTCCTCATCCCATCACTCAACATCTAACACTCACTTCACTTTCACCCTCTCGCTCATTTCCTCACTCCCAATCTCTTCTTCACTCCAAGTGGATCAAAGGCTTTAACAAGGGTGACGTAAACAAGGTCATCATATCAAGAAAACAGGTCAGGACTCGCAGTAATGGATTCCCTCCCTTTCTCACTCCATCACTTAGTATCTAACACTCACCTCACTTTAGCTCTCTTGCTCATTGCCTCATTCTAAATCTCTTCTTCACTCCAAGTTGATCAAAGGTTTTTAACAAGGGTGACGCAAAATCAACATATTAATACAACAGGGCAGGACTCGCAGTAATGGATTTAAATTGGACAAATTTAGATTTGAGAAGGAAATAGGCAAGGATTGGTTTATTAATAGGGTGGACAACGAATGGAATAGACTTGGTAACCGTGTAGTGAGCGCTGAAATTATCGGATGTTTTAAGAAATAGTTAGACAACTTTATGGATGGGGATTACAGGTGTAGGCCATATGGTCTCTTGCAGTCTCCTTCATTCTTATGTTCTTATGTATCAATTCCTCCCTTTCTCACCCAATCACTCATCCACTCCTTCTCACTCTCTCACTCTCACTCTTTCACTCTCTCACTCTCTCATTCTCTCACTATCTCACTCTCTCACTCTCTCACTCTCTCACTCTCTCACTCTCCCATCTTTTCCAGGACGTAGCTTTACAATGCAAATCCTATTCTTGGGTGCATGTGGAGTCAGACGCGCCGCTGCCGCTGCCTCCTCGCCCAAGCAGGATGGTGAGCAAGGAAAAATTGAGTCTCACATAACCCTTTCACCTTAGTTCACTTTAATAAGTTCGCTCTAACTTATATAACCTTAATTAGATATTTTTCCAGTTATTAGGCAAAATATTTAGGTGGAGTGCATGCATGTAGAAAGAAAAAATGTAACACCCTGAGAATTGAGAACAGTGTTCAGCAGCATCGGTGAAGATAGCTAATGCCATGCGGATTCTTTCACTTTCAGAGGACCTTTCTGCCCGCAAAGGTGACGTGAATAAATTTCTTCAAACTCAAAAATATTTTGAGTAAATGTCAAGGCTATGGGGGAGGAAGAGAAAACAGGAAGGACAGGTGAAGTGAGGAAAAGGAGAAAAGGAAGACGGCGGAGGAGGAAGAGGTGAAGAGCCAGAAGAGAAGGAAGAGGAGTAAGAGAGGGAAGAGGAAGACGAGGGGTGAGAAGGAGTAAAAGTAGGAGGTGAAAGAGGAGGAGGAAGAGAAGGAAGGGAAGGAGGAAGAAGAAGAAAAGGGGAACAAGAAGGAGATAGAAGAGGAAGAGGATGAGGAATAGAAAGAAGGGGAAAAAGAGGAAGGTGGAGGATATGGAAGAGGAAAAGGAGGGGAATAGGAGAAGGAGGGGGAGAAGGAAGAGGAGGAGGTAGAAGTAGAAGAGGGAAAAAGGAGGTGGAGGAACAGGAAAAGGAAGAGGAGAAGAGCGAGGAGGAGGAACCAGAAGCCGACGAGGAGGAGAAGGAAAAGGAAGAGGAGGAATGAACGGGTCTTAAATAAGAAAAGGAGGAAAGGGAAGGGGAAAAGAAGGGGAGGAAGAAAAAGAAGAGAATGGGGAAGGGGAGAAGGAAGGGAGGAGGAAGAGGAAGAGGAGGGCGAAGGGGAGAAAGAAGGGAGGAGGAAGAGGAAGAGGAGGAGGAAGGGGAGAAGGAGGGGATGAGGAGGAGGAGAAGGAGCGGGAAGGGGAGAAGGAGAGGAGGGGGAAGAGGACAAGAAGTGGAGGAGGAGAAGGAAGAAGAGGAGGAGAAGAAGAAAAAGAATAATGAGGAGGAGGAAGATGAAGAGGAGGAGGAAGAAAATAAGGAAAAGGAGTTGTCTTGAAGCTGAGGAAGCGAGTTTGAGAGAACTGAATAAGAAGGAGTTCTGTCGAAGTAAAAGATCAAAAACAGAAGAAGGACTAGTCGAAGTTTGATGTTCTACCTCAATTAATAAAAAATCAGACAACGTAAGGACTTTTCTATCAAAAATAAATTATTTGAGAGTCAAGTTGCCTATAATTAATTTACGATTCAATATCAAAGTTGATGGGAATAAAATCTATTCACTGAGTAGTGTCTGTCTTTATTCTCTTCATCGCAAAAAAATTACTTTCACAGGTTGGTGAGCTTATGAGAAGAATTGCTAAGATGAGGCAAAGAAGATACAAATGTAAAGGCTGTCTATCACGTTTTCAAGCTCACCAACCCACCAAACCGTAAGGTAAACTAATGTAAAAATGTCATCTAGTCTCTACTCACATCTTAATTTCAAAATCTTTCAAAATCAAAAAAATTGCATACGTACTTATTTTCTCTTCCTAACAACCTGTAATTGTACTACAATATTACCATTATCAGTATAAAACTGGTTATTTTAGATTTACTCACTTGGGAAAAACTATATGTAAACTTCATTCTTCACTGTAATTTATGAAATACTACCAAAATGTATCAGAGAAACTGGTGTTAGAGATACAGGTACATACTCAGTAGTGTAAATTTGGAATATATATATATATATATATATATATATATATATATATATTTATATATATATATACACATATATATTACATATATACACATATATATATATATATACATACATATATATATATATATACGATTATACATATACATACATATATATATATATATATATGTATATATATATATGTATATAAATATATATATATATATACATATACATATGAGTGAAGAAAGACTAGTAAAACAGGTATGGAAGGCAGATGTGGAGGGAGTGAACATGAGGGGACGTCCTAGGATGAGGTGGATGGATGGGGTGAAGGGGGCTTTGGGGAAGAGGGGAATGTCTGTTGAGGAAGGAAGGGAGAGGACGGAAGACAGAGGTGAGTGGAGAATGGTTGTATATGGATGATGTTGTGATTGCATGAGAGGAATGGGCGGGGGGATGGGGGTGGGGTAGTATGTGTGAGTAAATTTTGACGCAGCCCGAAGGGATTTCTCCCCGTCCTCTCCTTATATGCAAGGGGGGACGGAGAGGGGGGGGGTCGCCGATTTAATGAAGCGGCCTTGCTGTGGATGTGCTGTGTCTTGCGACACTGCTTCTGACCCAGGGCGGTGGGCAAGGTGCAGGGATGACCCGTCATCCAGGAGGTGCTCAGATGAGAGGGAGGGTGGGAGGGGTGGGAGGGGTGTGGGAGTGTTTTTATGCCTTTCCCTTTTTGGCTACCTCCCTTGAAAGGGGGAAAAAGCCTTGGTAAGTGTATGTATGATATATATATATATATGTATATGTGTATATATATATATGTATATATTGCAAAAATAATCACAATAACGCGTGACGAAAAGATATTGCAGAAACCACAGGGAAATTAAAGTCGGAATACTGAACGTTTTCGTCTATTACGACATCCTCAGAGTACAAAGAAAGAAA
>NC_134783.1:11729420-11739420 GCF_046742065.1 Oratosquilla oratoria
AGAAAAATTGGTAAATATGTACATTCTAAATCAATATGACACTTTTTTTTTGGCGGAAATCATTAACAGAAAACTTTGCTAAAAGCTATGCACAAACTAACTGGCACCATCTTTGTTTTGATAGATTCCAAGGTTGAGGACGACGACGACCCTGATGATCTCTAGAATTAAGTACCGCATTACTAGACATAGGTTAGGTTAGGTTAAGTTAGGAAGGTAGGTTAGGTTTGATTACAATATATGAATTTATCATATTTTAAATTTTTTCGACTTCCACATCTACTAAAACAAAGATGGCGTCTCAAGCAGTCGAAGTGGCTACGTTTGTTTGTGTATAGCTGATAGTATGAAAACTACGGTTTAATATTTCAGAAACTACATTTAAGAACTTACCAGTCACCTTTGTTTTAACCTTTGTAGATTCTCTAAATGTAGTTGGTTTAGAAATACGATATCTTGAAGGCCTTCTGAACCGAAGATGTGATCCCTTGGTTAGATATTTCCAAAAAAGAAGTCCTTCTTCGTCCTGAGCTCAGGGTAATCTAACTGTTTCGACATTAGTGCGTACAGTGTACCAAAGGACTGTTACGAGTTCGAAAAGAGCACAGAGGGCCACGGGTTAATATTTACTTTAAGTAATTTCTCAAAGTTAATTCCCGATTTATTAAACTAAAATAGTTACATAGGTTTAATAAACAAAATAAAGAGGAGGGGAGTTTAATCGTATCTTATTTAAAGTTACGATAGGCGTGGCTCGAAGTTTCAGGAAAGGCTCCTGAATCGAAGGAAATAACACTGACACTGAAGGAAAGTTTCCCGAACTAAGGTAAACACTAAGATTCACAATAACAATTACCACAACCTTCCCAACAACAAAAAGAGTGTTTAATGAATACAACACTTTCGAGGAAAATTTACAATGACTTTTTAAGAGCTAGAGACCTTACTTGGTCTAGCGCAGTCTTACGAGAAGGTCTGAAAGAGGTAGGTTCCGGAGCAACACAGTCGTTTTCCAAAGAAATAACCTCCTCCAAGTTTGAGGCTTCTTCAAAGGGCTCCAACTTGCTAGCCTGTAAATAGGATCCCCAGGGGATTTATCCTCGTGACAGAAATGTAACTCAGCATCGAGTTATAGAGGAATTAAAAGTCTAACATTGACTATGATAGATTTTCCATCGGGCTTAATGACAGAGACTGTACGTATCATATGGTCCTGGTCAGGAAAAGTTTCAACAACACGAACTAAGGGCCAGGAGAGTCTGGTCTTAAAAGGCAGTTTAAAAAAAGCAATGTCACCTTTTTTCCCAGCTTTTAGAACTATGGTACGCAGCTCTATCCCTTTCCCTTAAGCTGACAAAGCACTCTGTCAACCATCGTTTCTTAAACTCTTTATAAAAATAATCCCTACAGTCCATGACTAAGTCAAGAAGAGAAGGATAGTCTTCTCCTGATTCCCATTCAGGGACTTGTTCCAAATCGTCAAACATCAAGAGAGGAATGGTCCCTCCTATAAGGAAATTATTAGGGGTAATAACATCTACCTCGTTTTTACAGGAACGATAAGTAAGAGGTCTATTATTATCTTTTTTTAACATCGGACAGAATAGTGGTAATATCTGCCAGGGAAGGAATAGACCTACCCAATACCTTATAGAGACATTGTTTCACCGTCTAAATTAACCTTTCCTAAGTGGCACCATACCATGCAGCATAAACAGGGATGGTTCTGTGCTGAACAGGGGAAGTTTTAAACTTCCCTTTAAATTCAGAAGATGATAGAAGTTGTCCAATAATACTTCCCGCTTGTATAAAGGATTTGGTATTATCAGAATAAACTACTGAAGGAATTCCATATCTGTTAGTAAATCTAACGAAAGCCAAAATGAACTCAGCAGTGGGCATAGAATCCACAACTTCCAAATGGACAACTCTAGTATTAAAACAAGTAAATATCAAGAATGGAGGAGAAATAAGGAAGGATGAGGTGAAGGCAGTTGTAAAGATGATGAAAGCAGGTAAGGCACCTGGTCTGGATGGATGCCATGCAGAATGTCTGAAAAAGGGAGGTTCAGTGATGGTGGACTGGTTGGTGAGGTTATTTAATGTTTGCTGGAGAGAGGGTAGAGTACCGGAGGACTGGAGAAGTGCCTGTATAGTTCCTCTTTACAAGGGAAAAGGGGACAAGTGTGAATGTAGTAGTTTCAGAAGGATTAGCCTGTTAAGTGTAGTAGGGAAGGCTTATGGGAGGATCTTGATTGAGAGGATTAGGGGAGGAACAGAAGGAGTAATTGGTGAGGAACAGTGTGGATTTAGGACAGGTAGAGGTTGTGTAGATCAGATCTTTGTGGTAAGACAGATATGTGAGAAAGCTATAGGAAAGGGGAAGGATGTTTTTTGGGCTTTTATGGATCTGGAAAAGGCTTATGATAGGGTAGACAGAAAGGCACTGTGGGAGGTTATGCAGATTTATGGGATAGGAGGAAAGCTTTTGGGAGCTGTCAAGAGTTTTTATGAGAGTAGTAGAGCATGTGTCAGGATTAGAAATGGAGAGAGTGAGTGGTTTGAAGTAAAGGTGGGACTTCGTCAAGGATGCGTTATGTCGCCCTGGCTGTTCAACTTATACATGGATGGGGTGGTGCGAGAGGTGAATGCTAGGGTAGTGGGTCAGGGATTGGAGATGGTTAAAGAAAATGGAGAAAAGTGGGAGGTGAGCCAGCTTTTGTTTGCGGACGACACTGCGCTTGTGGCAGGGTCAGAGGAGGGATTGAGGAAGCTGGTGGCAGAGTTTGGGAGAGTATGTGATAGAAGAAAGCTAAAGATAAATGTGGGTAAAAGTAAGGTGATGAGATGTACAAGGGGTGAAAGTGGCAGTAGACTGGAAGTGAACATTAAGGGAGAGCGACTGGAGGAAGTGGATAGTTTTAGATACTTGGGTGCAAGTGTAGCAGGAAAAGGTGGAGTGAAGGTGGAGGTAGAATGTAGATTGAGAGAAGCGAGTAAATGCCTTGGTGGTTTAAAGAGTGTAATGAGGAATAGACATTTGGGAATGGATGCGAAGAGGAGACTGTATGAAGGAGTGATTGTGCCAACAGCACTGTATGGGGCAGAAACGTGGAACATAAGAGAAGAAGAGAGAAGGAGTTTGAATGTGTTTGAGATGAGGTGTCTGAGAAGTATGGTGGGGGCTACTAGGCTGGATAGAGTGAGAAATGAGGAGGTGAGGAGGAGAACAGGGGTGAAAAAGGATTTGGGAGATAGGGTTGATGAAAGAATATTAGGATGGTTTGGACACATGGAAAGAATGAGTGAAGAAAGACTAGTAAAAGAGGTATGGAAGGCAGATGTGGAGGGAGTGAACATGAGGGGACGTCCTAGGATGAGGTGGATGGATGGGGTGAAGGGGGCTTTGGGGAAGAGGGGAATGTCTGTTGAGGAAGGAAGGGAGAGGACGGAAGACAGAGGTGAGTGGAGAATGGTTGTATATGGATGATGTTGTGACTGCATGAGGAGGAATGGGCGGTGGGTGGGGTAGTATGTGTGAGTAAATTTTGATGCAGCCCGAAGGGATTTCTCCCCGTCCTCCCTTATGCAAAGGGGGACGGAGAGGGGGGGGGGGTCGCCGATTAAATGAAGCGGCCTTGCTGTGGATGTACTGTGTCTTGCGACACTGCTTCTGACCCAGGGCGGTGGGCAGGGTGCAGGGATGACCCGTCATCCAGGAGGTGCTCAGATGAGAGGGAGGGTGGGAGGGGTGTGGAGTGTATTTAGGGATGAAATGGGTGGGAGTGTTTTTATGCCTTTCCCTTTTTGGCTACCTCCCTTGGAAGGGGGAAAAAGCCTTGGTATATGTATGTAAATATCAAAATGTAAGCCTTGACCTTATCTCCATTTCTGTCTCTAACCCATAAATGCCCCGTGTAATCCACACCAGTATGGGCAAAAGGCACACTTAAATTTACTCTAGAGGCAGGTAAAGAGGAAAGAGAAGGATAGTTAACAGCACGGGAATTATATTATTTACAAGCTATACAACCCTTCAAAATGTTTAGAACAGCTTATCTGGCTTTAAAGATCCAGAATCCATGCGTGCAAGAGAAATTAAGAGTAGCTTGCAGTCCCATGTGTATTACTTGGTAATGAACAAAGAATATCAAGAGTTTAGTCAAGTGATGAGATTTTAACAAAAAGGGGGATTCACAACCTCATATTTGAGGTCAATGTTTTTGTCAATTCTTCCCTTGGACCTTATCAAACCATTCTTGTCCAAGAACAAGTTTATTTGACTTACCAAAGGAGGTATGTCATTAGTATTGTGGTTCTCTAAATAAGTCAATTCAGTAGGGAAGGAATCCCTTTGCATTATACCCATCAAATAATTAGAAGCAACCTTAACTGGGTCAGCATTAGACTTCTTAAACAAAATACAGCCTTAAAGATCAAAGAAGTGTGATGTAAAAGTTTGCTGTAAGAAGAAAACTTTAAGACATCAATTAGAGGAGGAGTATCAACATGGACAACAGCCGCATTGACAATGTCTTCCTTGATGCTGGAGGGAATACGTCCCAAGTAACCCTTCGGCCATGTATGAGGTGGCAATATCAACCATTCTGGCCTTGAACACCTTAGCACTGCAAGGTTTGGTTATAAAATCAGCCATATTATGTTCAGAAGGAACATAAGTAAAGGAAATAGGAGTATACTTGGCCTTGAAAATTTCCAAAAGATTGGAAATTTCCTTCAATCTATTATTAACAAATATATTCTTCTTAGGAGCTTTGTTGGTCAGGATCCAAGAAAGAGCAACTTGACTATCAACAAGGAGTACCACAGAATCAACCAGTGGGGCAGACACCAGTCCTTCCTCAAAAATAGTTTTGAGGCATTTCAAAGATAGTAAAGCTGCCATAAGCTCCAAAGAAGGTAATGTTCTTTGTTTAATAGGAGCCACCTTGACCTTGGCAAATAGAAGAGAGCCATTAGATTCTTTTAATTCTCTTCTTCCATGCCCTACATAGATGGCACATCCATAGGCTTCCTTAGAAGCATAAGCAAAAACAAACAATTTAATGGGAGATCCAGAGCAGAAATTTTTCCTTTTAAAGGATAAGTCATTAACCTCTCTAAAGTTTTCGCATAACTTTTTCCATCTTGTAAGCAACTCGCTATCCAATTTCAAATCCCAATCTACCATTTTTTGGCACATCTCTCTAATAAGAATTTTTTCTTGTGATAGTACCGGAGAAAAAAGACCTTATTGATCAAATATAGAAGCCAAAGAAGACAAAACTTGTCTTTTGGTCGAGGCATCTTTGTTTAGGGAAACATCCTTGATTCTCAAGGTATCATAATTCTTATTATAGATATATCCCAACACTACCGCATCCTTATTGCAAATGACTTCTTGTTCAAGAACAGAAAGAACAGAAGTCTGGTTGCATGTCCATTCCCTGAGAGGTAAACCTCCATTAAGTATGATCTCATTAATCCTCTCTGCCATAGCAGGGAGGGAACGAAATTCATTGGTAGTGTAGACCAGATTGTCTACATAGAATTTATTCTTAATATAGGAGGAAATTAGAGTGTCAGGCTGCATAGAAAGATGATGTTGGATAATGAAGTTCAGTATGAAGGGAGAGCAGATGAAACAAAAAATGATAGTATCTGTAAGGAATATATTGGTTGTTATTCCTCCTAAAGAAACAGAACTTATTACGATCACCCTCATCCTTCAAACGGATCTACAAGAAGGCTTTCATAATATCTGCTAAAATGACAAAATTTTTGGTTCTGAAGTACAAGAGAGGAGGTTGTTTATCAAATCAACTCCCGGGAATGTAGCTTCATTTCAGGAAGGGGCTTTTCCTATTTTGAGAGAACAATTGAAAACAGGTCTTATTCTAGAGGTGGTAAGATCATCATTCTTGAGCACATGTCTGTGGGGTATAAAAAAACTGGCCAGGGACTCTTTTAGTAACTGATTTAATAATACCCAAGGCCAATTGCTGGTCAAACACAGCTTCATACTCCCCCCTAAGGCCCCTCTCCTCAAATTTGTCATAGGCCCTTTGTGCCACTGCCAAGGCAATCGTTATGATTTGAGGGAACAAGGTCCAACAATTTTTTTTTCCACGGGATCTTTACATAATAGTGTCCATCCTCGAAGAAAATGGACTGGTTAAATTTATCAACTTCCAAAGCATCAATGCCAGGTATTTGTTCTTCTTTAATGCCAATGGATTCTAAAGAATAAGAATTATCAAGACCATACTCTACATTTGAGTTAACAAAGACTTCCTGCAAAGGATCAAATTGTAAACTTACTGGTTCTAAACAGAAATTGACAAGTGATTTTTCTTTGCCTAACCTTTTGGGAGGAAAGAATTTAACAGTCTTTTTAGACTGGATACAAGAAGAACCCTTCTCATGTTATCTTTACAGAAATTCCATTGGTTTCTAAAGAAGAATAGTGGAAAATAAGAGAATCCCCATTATATTCCTCAAAACAATTTAACGAATCGACTGATTTATCCTCAAAGGTTTCTCCTTAAATTTGAAGCTATCAGAATTTTGTACTTCATTAGAGGGCATTTCAGAAACCCCCTTTATTATTCTCTTATATAGAAAGGTTTTGCAATAGGAGGGATATATTGAACCCCGGTCCCGCATGGAATGAAGTCATCAGCAAGTTTAATAACCTTGCAAGACGGGCTACCATATGAGGGGGTCTCTCTCAATAGAAAACTGCTGGAAGTTTTGCAGAATGTCATTTCCAATGATGCCTAAATCCAGTTGATCTCCCTTCACCCTAGGAAAAATAGGGGAAACATAAAATTCATTATTGTTCATACTTTGGAGTACAGAGGATAATGAAGGAATTTGTATGGACAAGTTGAATCCCTCTATTGCAAAAAACAAACTAAACAGATTCATCCCGTAGGGGAGTTTTAAGTTTGGAGTGTAATTAAAACCTCTTTTATTTATTAGAGGTAAACCAAATGAAGAAACCAACTTGTCCATAGGACTTAAACAAGGTCCTACTCTGTCCTCCACCAACTCCTTGTTAATGATGGAAAAATGGGCTCCAGTGTCTAATAGGAAGAGACCTTGAGCAGTTCTCTTGCCTCTGCTAAGAGGAAGGGAAACCAAAGGAACAATTGAATCTGATAAACCATGGACATTAAAAATTTTCCTTTCGGAAAGAGGTGACTTGTTAGCCATAGGACACATGGCTCCATGGTGCTCGGATTTGTTACACACAAAACATTTATGAGGCAGAGTGGCCTTTAACCCGGGGCATTCCAAAGAGCCATGTCCATGATTCAAACATCGGTTACACAGTCCTAATTGAGCTGCTCTAGCTTTTCTGTGTTCAAGGGGTAAAATCTACATCTGTAGATAGACTTCTTAACGGAATCTGGATTGACCTTAAAGGAATTTCTTTGAAAGCAAGGGAGCTGGTAGTATCACTTCGTCTGGGTTTGACGTTAAGGTCATCAGATCCCATTTTAAGTCTAACTAAAGCAGACAATTCAATCAAGAAAAATTAGGTAATTTATTTAAAATTATCTTGCTAATCGCTTCCAGCCTTAGTAAAGTCAACTCAAATCCCCTTAAGGTCTTGTAGTTTAGAATCTACAGACCTAATGTAACTTTCTAGGTCCTTCAACTTGGAGGCCTCAGGTGCAATAATAATAGAATTTAACACCTTGTCTAAGATCTCTTCCGTATTAAAAAACAAATCATCAGGAAGAAGGAATGCAGTGTCATAATTAGAATCATCTACTGGTAAATTCTCCACTAAGTGAAAAGCCTCCCCCTCCGACATACCCTTTTAAATTAATTAATTTCTGACTATTAGTCAGATTGGGAATACCAGCAAAGGCATTCTGAAAACCCTTTTTAAAATTGAAGTAGGCAAAGGGATTGTGAGAATTGCTCTCAAAGTGATGAAGAAGAATAGGAGGGAGGGGAAGTTTTACAGAATCAACTCCAGTGGATTTGCTAGGATCACCAACTTTAAAACCTTGGACTGCCATTAATCCTTGTCTTCGTTCCTTAAAAGGAGACAATCCTAGGAAGGTAGACAGACGGTAAGCCTTAGATTTTTCCATATCCTCATCCCTTCTTTCTTCAGGGAGTAACAAGTACATATCTTCGTCAAATTTTTGTATTTCCAAGAGGAAACATTCTATTTGGGATAACATGGAGTCAAGGACAGAGAGAGATAATGTATCAAGTTGAAAATATTTTAGAGCCTTTATGTCCTTTTCGATTAGGCATTTGTTATGGGCTTGTTGTCTTTGGACTTTTTTTAAGTCTTCAGACTCAGTAAATGATCTTTCGTCGCTAGTCATTTTGAAACAACAACCCAAACAAAGACTCGTCCCCAATTCAAAAGTGTACGACTGTCGTACACACACACAAAAAAAAAAAAAAAAAAAAAAAAAAAAAAAAAAAATTATAGACCAACCAATAAGACAGATCTTAGAGAAATTTCAAGATGAAAGACAACCGAAATTAAACTGAAAAGAACAGACAAAGCAAGGAAAACCACGATTAGAAACAATAGAGGCCACCTAGTTCAATATAAAAAATCGATCAACTTATTAAAAGAATATGGAAAATAAGCGCCCCCTCAGTGCCGGTTACTTTCCATCAAAGGAAAAATAAGGTCCTCAAACGACAAAAATTACTAAATTCCGAACAAACTCGAAACGAGAGAATATCAGGAAGCCGGCCTTCGTAACCACCTATCGTAACTTTAGATAATAAAGCGCTAGATTGTAGCTTACGACAAAGGGGGAATTAAGTTAAAGTCGAAATCGACTGCAAAAAATTAGGTTAAATTCAAACATTGAAGATTAAATTCTCAAATTAGAGAAGATTAAATTGACTACATTTAGAGAAGATTAAACCTATGAAAACTACGGTTTAATATTTCAGAAATTACATTTGAGAACTTACCAGTCACCTTTGTTTTAACCTGCGTAGATTCTCTAAATGTAGTTGCTTTAGAAATACGATATCTTGAAGGCCTTCTGAACCGAAGACGTGATCCTTTGGTTAGAAATTTCCAAAAAAGAAGTCCTTCTAGTCCTGAGCTCAGGGTAATCTAACTGTTCCGACGTTAGTGCGCAGTGTACCAAAGGACTCTTACGAGTTCGAAAAGAGCACAGAAGGCCACGGGTTGATATTTACTTTAAGTAATTTCTCAAAGTTAATTCCCGATTCATTAAACCAAAATAGATTTAATAAACAAAATAAAGAGGAGGGGAGTTTAATCGTATCTCATTTAAAGTTACGAAAGGCTCCTGAATAGAAGAAAATAACACTTTGAGGGAAAGTTTCCCGAATTAAGGTAAACACCAAGATTCCCAATAACAATTACCACAATAGCAGTTTTTTTTCTGTTATTGATTTCCGCCAGGAATAACGTATCTTACGTTGATGCGTTATAATATACCCAATTATTATTCAATTTCCAATTGCTCTATCACGTAGGTATACACTTCTGATAAATTACCGTAGTTTTACTCTCGCTGAATTACATTAACATCTGCAAAACATATCGATGTATTCTTTAGTACATTTGTGCATATAGAATGGAAACTTTTTGTTAGTAGGGATTATTTGTCGCCTAAAATGCATACGAATGACGACCTTGAGGATATCTGGAGTAGTGGTTTTGTTCACTGTACAGTTACACTTGTCTTTCTTGTTTACAAAACCCACCAGTTTAAAACCAACAATCACAATGATCGACCAAGATGGCGTTCAAACTCTGAAATTAGTAGAAAACACTAGTCCGTTGTTAATAAGATTATCCAACACTTTTTTATTCTACAAAACTGACATTACGAAATAGAATAATAGATTGAATATTTTTGTGACCGTATATATATTAGATTTGTTTATTTCAAACACAGTAGATATACACAATAGTCAATTCACAATTTTTGTTTACAAGTTTTACTAACGGCTAACAGACAATATAACATAA
>NC_134783.1:11756920-11761920 GCF_046742065.1 Oratosquilla oratoria
ACATATTCAACTATATACATACATATATATATATATATATATATATATATATATATACAGTATATATATATTGTATATATATATTGAGGACGTGTGACATATTCAACTATATACATACATACATATATATATATATATATATATATATACATATATATATATATATACACACACACATATATATATATATATATATATATATATATATATATATATATATATATACATATATATGTATATATGTGAAATATTTTTGGGTGGTGGAAGTAAAACGAAGATGCTCTTCGTCTTAATTCCCCCACCCAAAAAAAACTCATCTGTCATTTGATATATATATATATATATATATATATATATATATATATATATATATATATATGTATATACTCACACACATGTATATATATATATATATATGTGTGTGTGTGTGTGTGTGTATATATATATATGTATATATATATATAAATATATATATATATATGTATATATACATATGTGTGTGTGTGTGTGTGTGCGTGCGCGCGCGTACAAAGGAGACCATCACCTTTTCCCTGCGTACTGGAATTTCCAGTGCAAGTACAGGTCACCGGTAACTTTTCTGGTGTCGAAGACATATTCGTGTCTTGCAAACCAAACATCGATGGAAACATGCCTGCTACTCAGCAAACGCTTGTTATGAACTAGAACTATTCAGAATATCAAAAGGGACCCTGATGCTTCTATGCAGGACCTCCAGCCTAGACCCTGGGGGTACGATGCACCCTCTGTGTCTAACCACAGTGACTAACTGCTTGGTAAGGTTGTATGGATAGTGCAAAGGCCATCCCCTAATAAAAGGGAAAAGACCTTTGATAGATGAATATTAGTGTCACTAACACATGTAAATAAGTGAGCAAAGGGTCACTTTATACAGCAAATCATAAGCAAGGGACCTGAATGCTATGTGCTTTTTTGCCGTGTCGGTAACAAGGGAGTTGCTCCCTGCAAAGTGAGACTATCTGATTAGCACATCGAGGCGTGTAACACGTCACCCCGAAAACGGCTGGTGACAACTAATTGTCTTTCTGCACGATTTGGTGTATCGCTGACATGATTTGGATAAACGTGTGTTTAACTCTTTTCACACCTGGTGCCACCTCCCTGAGAATGTATTCTAGATCTGTTTCAGTAATTCATATATACATACATGATAAGTAATATATATATATTTTTTTTATAAACAGAAATGTAGTAGCACATTTGTAAATAACACACAGGAAACCCACACTCGGAGAAAATAAATTTCGAATATAGAATTCTTCGTTATTCGAAGCTTATTTTCTCCGAGTGTGGGTTTCCTGTGTTATATATATATATATATATATATATATAAAATATATATATATAAATATATATATATGTATATATATACATATATATTTGTATATATATATATATATACATATACATACATATGTATGCAATAAAAACACTAGGGACATGTGTTCACAAATGCGTAAGTAACCACTAGGAGAAGTAAACTAACGAAGCAGAATGCTTTCGTATAATGACATCTTCAGTGCTGATACAAAAAAGGAATTATAATTCCTGCTTTTTTTCAGCACTGAAGATGTATTTATACGAAAGCGCTCTGCTTTTTTAGGTTACTTTTTCTAGTGATTACTTATGCATATATATGTATATATATGTATATATATATATATATATATATATATATATATATATATATACATTCATACATGAAATATATATGAATGTTCATTCAACAAGCATACGGATTTCATCTATTAACCCACTTCAGTCTATAACAATATACAAAAACAGTGTAGGTCAATACACTTTGCAGTCAACCAAACATCAACGCCCCGTTTCTCCCTGTCTCTTTTCTACATGTTGCTTCTTCAATTACAATTCAGCTAGAATCCGAAGCACTGAAGCCTACGTCCAACCACAGAATTTACTGAAGTGAGAGAGAACTGGACGGGGCGTCGGTGCTCGATTGGCTGGAGAATATGCTGACTTGGGCTTTCGCATTGCTTTTGAAACATCACGTTTTTACATTTCGCTATGAATCCGAGTGAGTTTGTTTTCCGATAGGGATATATTCTTAAGGTTTGTTGGTGAATTTTGTACTTTTCCGACTCTGCCACCCTCTGTAGTCAGGTCTAAGCAGTCCAGCATCCTCTAATACTAGGATAACATACATAAGAACATGAGAATGATGGAGACTGCAAGAGACCACAAGGCCTACACCAGGTAGCTCCATATCCATCACCACTCGTCATCCCCATCCATAAAGTTGTCTGATCGTTTCTTAAAACAACTGATAGTTTCAGCGCTTACTACATGGTTACTAATTTTATTCCATTCGTCGACCAACCTATTAGTAAACCAATTTTTGCCCATTTCCTTTTTAAATCTAAATTTGTCCAGTTTAAAATCATTAGTGCGAGTCCTGCCCTGTTGTTTTAATATGATGACCTTGTTTGCATCATCCTTGTTAAAGCCTTTGATCCACTTGAACACCTCTATTAGATCACCCCGCACTCTTCGTCTTTCCTGAGTGCGGGGTGATCTAATAGCTAAAGCCTTTGATCCACTTGAACACCTCTATTAGATCATCCCGCACTCTGCGTCTTTCCAGAGAGTGTAAGTTAAGGTGCCTAAGCCTCTCTTCGTAAGGCAAATTTCTGAGTTCATGTATCATTTTGGTCATTCTTGTCTATACTGATTCTAGTGAATTGATGTCCATTCTGTAGGACGGAGACCAAAACTGTACCGCATAGTCAAGGATGGGTCTAACAATCGCTAGATAGAGTTTGATAATTACCTCTGCTCTTCTATTCGTTACCGTCCTAGTAATGAAACCTAATGCTCTATTTGCTTTATTCCTGGCGCTAATGTACTGTTTCCTGGTTTTAAGGTCCGGACTCACTAGAACTCCCAAGTCTCTCTCGCACTCAGTTTTCTCTAAAAGCGTGTTATCTAAGCTGTATCTATTTTCGGGGTTGTGTAGCCCTACGTTTAACACACTACACTTAGAGATATTGAAGTTCATTTGCCATTTCACCGACCATGTGAACAATTTGTTAAGATCATCCTGCAGAATCTCTGCGTCGTCTCCTGACCTAATTTGGCGTCCTATTTTAGTGTCGTCCGCAAACATACTAACATCACTATTTATCCCGTCGTCTAAGTCATTTATGTACATTATGAACAACAAGGGACCAAAACCGAACCCTGTGGTACCCCACTAGTAACATTGCCCCACCTAGATTTTACTACATTTATGATGAACCGCTGTTTTCTGTTACTAATCCAAGATCTAATCCATTCTAACACTTTTTTCTCCTGTGCCATGCGCTTTGATTTTATTTAGTAGTCACTGGTGTGGCACCTTGTCGAACGCTTTGCTAAAGTCAAGGTAAATAACGTCGTAATTATCATTGTTATCTGACGCCTTATATACTTTAGTGTAAAAGGATAGACGATTAGTCATACATGACTTACCCTTGGAGAAACCATGCTGTGAATCGCAAATTAAATTATGTCTTTCGATGTGTTCTCTGAGTCTATTTACTATTACTGATTCAAGCATTTTTCCTATAACCGATGTCAAACTGATTGGCCTGTAGTTGCATATAGAGGATGTATCTCCCTTCTTAAAAACAGGGACAATGTTTGCCTGCCTCCAAACAATAGGAACAAAACCAGTGTCTACCGATTTATTAAATATTTCAGTTAACTGGTCGCAGATTTCAAAATTACACTCTTTAAGCATTATCGGAGAAATTTGGTCTGGTCTCGGGGCATTTGTAGCTTTAAGTCTTTCAATCTGCTTGACTACTTCTTCTTTACTAATGCTGATATTATATAGACTACTTTCTTCATCCCCTCTGAAAATCAGATCGCAGTCAGGTACTTTATCTAACCTCTCATTAGTAAACACCGAAAGAAAATAATTGTTAAACACCTCACTCATTTTTTCCTCCGATTCTATCATGACATTTTCATCGTTTTTAATTGGTCCTATTCTTTCTTTATTTTTTGTTCTATAGAGATGAAAGAAACCCTTTGGGTTGGATCTTGATTGACTGGCAACCTTAATTTCTTAATTACGTTTCGCTGTACGTGTATTCTTTTTAACCAGCTTTGCCATTTTGTTATATCCTGTCTTTCCCCGTTTTTTATATTTACGTAAACTCCTCTTTTCATTCCGATCTCATATTTCAATCTGTTCATCATCCATTTGGGAGTATCACTATTTTTACGTATTGACTTCTGGGGGATAAATGTATTTTGTGTGTTAATAATTAGGTCAGTTAGATTGCTATACATTTCAAATAAAATCGCTCACCTGTATGCATTGCTTCCCAGTACCTTCTTTAATTCATTTCAGCATCCCCTATAGTTGATTTCAGCACTCTGAGGTAGTGCTAGAATCCCCAGGTTTGGAAATGCTGCTCTGAGGTGTAAAGCACTCGACCAGTAAACATATGATGACTAATCGCATAGTTAATAACCCATACTTGTAATCCAACAATTTCTTCTCTTTTCTTTTTTCGTTTCGGAGGTAAGACTCAAAATAAAATTATAATACTAACGTCTTTGAATAAATTAGCGTACCCTTTTGCGATTCAATGCTCAATTCAAAGGTCGACGTTGCATTTCATGTTTCATATGATAGCCGGAATATATGATCAAATTTATTTTCAATTCTGTCACAGAGGGAAGGGGATGTATAATCATAGAAGTAAATTCAGACACGAGCACAAATGTCCGTATTTAGGTTAAAGTTGTGTATGAAAATATTTACCAAAAGAATAAAGAAAACACATATCAAGTGACTAGGAAAGTAAATTGCGTCGTTAGATATGTAAGTTTCGTTCGTACAAATAAGATTGACCTATTCCTTCATTTTTCATAATGCACATGTGTGGCATAAAGCAAAACTGACTTCCATATAAAATATAAAAAATATTTTAAAGTTTCTCCTTATA
>NC_134783.1:11789420-11791920 GCF_046742065.1 Oratosquilla oratoria
TGTGTGTGTGTGTGTGTGTGTGTGTGTGTACGTGTAAATAAAGAATTACAAAGGCGGAGCATGCGGACAGGAGACCTTTTGGTCCATATCTAGGTCGGATGCGAAAAAATCATAATAATAATAAATTAATAAATAAAAACTATAATAATGTAAATAACAAATAAAATACATAAATAAATGCATAGGTATAGTTGAATAATAAACAAACAGGTAAATAGTAAATAATAATAAATTGACATATAACTAATAATAAATGAGAATCAGACAAATGATAACAAAGCAAAAACGAATAATACAAAATAAATTATAATCATTGCAGCATCTTGCTTAGGTGTTTATCTAAATGATTTTTAAAGCTTCGAACTGAACTACATTGTGCAGTAAGTTTATTCCATTAATTAACTACACGGTTGGCGAAGTTGTTTCTACCCACTTCCAAATTGAATCTATTTCTGGACAGTTTGAGACCATTGTTTCTTGTCTGATTCTCATTCAATGTGGAAATTTTGTCACTTTTGATGTTATCAGTTCCCTTTAGAATCTTAAAGACCTGTATCAAGTCATCACTGAGTCTAAGATTTTTTTAGGGAAAACAGATTCATATGTTTTAGTCGATTTTCGTATGATTTATTTTTGATATTTGGAATTAGTTTTGTGGCTCGCCGTTGTACTTTTTCCAGTCTGTCAATGTCTTTAATGAGATTCGATGACCATACGGAAACAGCATATTCCAAATGTGGACGAACTAACGATTTATATAGCTTGTTAACGAGTGATGGACTTTTGAAATCAAAAGATCGAGCAATCAGTCCTAGAATATTATTTGCTTTCTCAGAGGCTGAAATACACTGCTTGGATGGTTTGAGATCGTTACTGATAATTACGCCGAGATCTTTTTCACTATCTACTTATGTTAATGAATTTCCAAATAACTTGTAATCGTACTTACTGTTATTTTTACCAACGTACATTACCTTGCATTTACTTGTGTTAAATTTCATTAGCCACTTTTCAGACCATTGCTGTAATTGATCTAAATCTTCTTGAATATCTAATTGAGTGATCATGTGCCACTCCGCACAGTTTTGTATCATCAGCAAATTTGGAAACAGGAGATTTTAGTCCATGGTCTATATCATCTATATATACTATGAATAGAAGTGGCCCAAGAACGGAACCCTGAGGAACTCTACTTGTAAAAAATTTCCATCTAGAAGTTTTTCCATTTGAAACAACTCTCTATTTTCGATCATTCAACCAATTACTAGTCCAACTTAATAGGCTGCCTCTTATTCCGCGTGAAGCTAATTTAGTAAGTAGTCTTTCGTGTGGGACGGTATCAAAAGCTTTTGCAAAGTCTAGATATATTAAATCTATATTGTTTCCTTATCCATAATTCTAGATATCTGTATTGTAGAATTCGAGAAAGTTAGTCACGCAAGAACCATGCTGGCTATCATTTATCAAACGGTTACTTTCTAATTGATGTTTGATAGCATCTCTGATAATAGTGTCCATTATTTTTCCTACGATTGAAGTCAAACTTATAGGCCTATAGTTATTTGGTTTCTTTTTTGTCACCTTTTTTGCATATGGGAGTAACGTTAACTATCTTCCATTCTCTTGGGACATTTCCGGATGTTATGGATTTCTTGAAAATAATTTCTAATGGAACAACAATCTCAATTTTCATTTCCTTTAAGGTTCTTGGATGCCAACCGTCAGGCCCTGGTGTTTTATCAACTTTGAGTTTGTCTATACACCTTTTAATTTTTTCTTTTCTTATGTTTACCGTAGTGAGTAAGTTTACCCTAGACTTTTTACAGGTTTCAGTTTAGAGTTCACTTTGAGGTGTTTTGTTTACGAATATCGAGCTAAAATAATTGTTTAAGATATTACACATTCCTTCATTTGAATGTTCAAGTTGACTGTCAGCAGACAATAGTAGACCAATGTGATTCCTAGCAACCTTTTTATCTCTAATTTAACTATAGAATTCTTTAGGATTCTCTTTGGATTTATCAGTGATATTCATTTCGTATTGTCGTTTTTTTTATTGTCTTTTTTAAATCTCTCTGTATTGATACATTACTTTCATAGTCATTAGATGCACCCGAGCACTTATATATCCTATAACCCTGTCTCTTTTTAGCAATACTTTTTTCAGTTTCTTTGTCGAGCCACTTTGGGCGAGCCTGATTTGGGGGACGTCTGTCCTTAAAAGGAATGTGAGTATAAATAATCTTAGTGAGCGTATATTGAAATATTTCCTACATCTGATCCACAGGTCTTTCGCTTAAGTTTGCCTCCCAATCTGTAAGCTGAAGCTCCTGACGTAGCCCTATGAACTGAGCTTTACTGAAATCGGGTATTTTAGAAACACAAGTATCTATTCTAAAAAAATTTAGGAGTTTGAATCTAACTAAGTTTTGATCGCTATTTGCAACATTTTCACCGACTTCTACATCTGTTACTATGCTTTCGCGGCTAGTGATCAATA
>NC_134783.1:11796920-11806920 GCF_046742065.1 Oratosquilla oratoria
GTATATGCGTATGCGTATATAAATCTGTCTATATCTACCTATCTATCTATCTATTTATCTATCTATCTATATATATATATATATATATATATACATATATATATACATGTATATATATATGTATATATTTATATATAAATATATATATATATATATATATATATGTATATATGCGTATGTATAAGTGTGTATATATTAATAAAACTTATTACACTATATATGTATATTCGTCCATTTTTTTTAACTTGGCAAACCAATGCACTTACCCGGACATGTTTTACAATTTTGTAATCAAGGTCAATCCCAGATTTTAATGGTGATATTTATGTCAATACTACATTAACTGAATTGGAAACTCTTGGGAACCCCGGCTCCCAAGGAACCCCGGTCTTAAAGTAACTCTGGCCCCAGAGGAATCCCTTATTCAAAGGACCACCTGGCCTTCTAAGTAACCTCTGCTTCTATGGAACCCAACTCCTAAGGATCTTCGGACCCTAAGGAACCCAGCTCCTGAGGAGTCCGGCTCCAAAGGACCCCGGCTCCTAAAGATCCTCGGATCCAAAGGAACCCGGCTCCTAAGGAAACCCAGCTCCTAAGGATCCTCAGCTCCTAAGGAACCCGGTTCCTAAGGAACTAAGGAACCTCGGTTTAAGGGACCGCGACTCCTAAGGAACTCCATGTCTAAAGGAACTCCAATTCATAAGAGACCCCGGCTCCTAAGGAACCCCGGTTCCTAAGGAACTCCGGCTCCTAAGGACCCCGGTTCCTATGGAACCCTGGCTCCTAATGAACATTGACTTCTGAGGAACCCCGGCTCCTAAGGAACCCCTTCTCCCAAGGAATCCCGGTTCCTAAATTAGTTTTGCAACTTCTACAAACCCAGATTTTCTCATGGTCAGCTCTGAGTTGGATGGTCCAGGGCTACAAATCCAAAGAATCTTTAATCCTTACTCACAGCAAGAAGACAAAATAAATTGTGTATCCTGCTGCAGTGCAGTAACTGTCTATTACAAATTCTTTTTAAATAAGAGTAAGTCAAATGTGTTACTTATTCTATTTTTTCATGCTGATTTAAATTGTATAATTATTTTTTACCGACATGCTATAGTTATTCCGTAGTTTCTATTTTCTCGTTTCCTCGAAAACTGTCCTCCGGTTGGACAGTAGAAAGCAAATATTTCACAGTACAAAGTAGTAAGATAGTAATAACTGTTATTGTTCAGAATATTAACATTGTCATTTCTGTTTTCAGGTCTCGTGTCAAGAGGAAATTTCGTTAATGATCCAGGAAGCTTCTACTACATTTTTGGCTGCTCCATGCTAGTTCGTCAAAGGCGCAATATATCAAACTTTGCGATCCACACTTATAAAGCATATTTTGATATTCCTCTTGGCAACCAAGATAAGAAGTAGGCCCCACATGCTGTTTGTCAAAGCTGTGTGGACCATCTTCGTGAGTGGACGAAAGGAAAGAGAAATGACCTTTCTTTCTAAAGGGATTGGTAAGAAAAAATCGGCACAAAATCGACTACCCCAACATTCCCTCGGCGATCCGGCCATTACCTTATTCTGAGTCTCTACTAGTTTCAATTTTCAGTGGATATGCTTCCTCCTAGGACAAAAATGATGTAACTGGTATGGATGTCCACGGAATGGATTCAAAGTCTACAGATTCATCATCAGATGCTGAACAATCATTAGCTCCTCATTGTTTCAACCAAGAGGATTTGAATAAATTGATACATGGGTTGGCGCTTGCCCTCCAAAAATGCTGCAGAACTTTTAGCCTCCAGGTTGAGTGAAAGACATATGCTTTACAGGCCGGTACCCGGTATCATATTACCGAACAAAGGATAGTACATTTGTTAACCATTTCCCTTATAACAAACAATTTGTATACTGCCACGATGTTCCTGGTCTGTTTACCGAGTTGTGACTACACACCTATAGTCCTGCTGAGTGGAGACTGTTTGTGGATAGCTCCAACCGTAGCCTCAAGTGTGTCTTTTTCCGTTATGGCAATGACTTTTGTGCAGTTCCTCTCGGTCACTCGGTCCATCTGATAATTGTGGAAGGTGGTGTAATACAGTCGACGTTATTACATTGCAGAGCAATTAACAGAGTAGAAGTGCAGTTGAAAGGAATCACTGTAGACTTCGAAATTTCAAACCATCCCAGAATCAGTTAGGATAAAAGGTTTGAAATTGGAATTGGAATTTTATAAATCATACGAAAATCGATCATAAATCACACGAAAACCGACTAGAACATATGAATCTGTTTTCCCTAAAAAAGCGTAGACTCAGAGGTGACTTGATACAGGTCTTTAAGATTCTAAAGGGAATTGACATCAAAAGTGACCAAATTTCCACATTGAATGAGAATCAGACAAGAAACAATGGTCTCAAACTGTCCGAAAGTAGATTCAATTTGGAAGTGGGTAGAAACAACTTCGACAACCGTGTAGTTAATTAATGGAATAAACTTCCTGCAGAGGCAGTGCAATGTAGTTCAGTTCGAAGCTTTGAAAATAATTTAGATAAACACCTAAGCAAGATGTTATAATGACTATTATCAATTTTATATATATTTTTTTATCATTTGTCTGTTTGATTCTCATTTATTATTAGTTATATGTCAATTTATCATTATTTACTATTTACCTGTTTGCTTGTTGTTTGACTGTGCCTGTGCGTTTATTTATGTATTTTATTTGATACTTACATTATTATAGTTGTTATTTATTTATTTCTTTCTTGTTAGTATTAGGATTTTTTCGCATTCGACCTAGATATGGACCAGAAGGTCTCCTGTCGGCATGCTCCGCCTTTGTAATCCTTTGTTAAAGACATACAAGAACATGGTAGAAATATTAGTCATCAGTACTTTGAATAGACATAGTCTTACAAAAAGGTACACAAATAGGATGTTTTCAAGTTTGTACAAGACCTATTAAGGTTTTAAGTGAGGGTAATGAGGAGGTGGAATCCCCAATTTCATAATTCTGTTCAATTCAGGAAGAAACAGATTTTGAGAAAGAGGTATAAAAGTCAACTAGAGCCTACTAGTTCTCCTGAGTTAGATAAAAGCTTAGTTACATTGTTCTTGAAACACAATAAAGCAATTACTTTGACGTCGAACGCCTTGGGCAAAACAATAGTTTTAAAACATCATACCAAATTAAAACCAGGGACTCAACCTATTTATATGCCTGCCTATAGAGTACTGCATTCTAAGCTAGCTGTTTTAGATCAATTGATCTCTGAAATGTCATTACAGGATATTATTGATCCTAGTCTAAGTAAATGGAACTTCTCCTTGATTCTGGTGCCAAAATCAGATGGTACCATGCGTCCAGTTATTGACCACAGGTAATTGAATAAAAAGACTATACCTGATAGATTACCATTACCAGTAATAGTATATATACATAGTAATTTGGGAACCAAGAATAGGTATTTTAGCACAATAGATATAAAATCTGCGTTCTGGTAGATCAAGTTACATGAAGATTCAAGGGACTATACAACCTTTTCTACAACAACAGGACACTATGCGTTCAAAATAATGCCATTTTGTTTATGTGATAGTTCATTAACTTACATAATATTAATGAATACAGTTCTAGATTGGTTGTTAGAAAACACTGCCAATGTATTTCTAGATGATATTTTAATAGTTTCCCAAACAGCGGCTGAGCACTTTAAGAAATTAGATTTGGTATTCTCAAGGTTAGTTGAAGCAGGATTTAAAGTGAAACTCGAAAAATTTTAGTTTTTGCAGGACAGTTTAATTTATTTGGGGCATTAGATAGAGAGACATAAACTTAGTACAGTGGATTCAAAAGTAGAAACAATAACAAACTATCTAGTTCCGGATAATATAAAAAAAATAGAAGTTTCTTGGGATTGACATGGTATTATAGAACATTTATCAAGGGATATGCAGACATAGCTAATCCATTAAGTTCTTTGTTGAATAAAGATTCAAAGTTCATTTGGGGAATTTGAGGACCTGCACAACAACAACATTTTGACAAGTTGGAAGATAAACTTACTAGTTTTCTAGTTCTCATATATTTCTTTTTATTATGATAAGGAATTCATTCTTTGAACTGATGCGTCTGACATAGGGTTAGAAGACATGCTGACACAAGAGAGAAATTGAGCATTGAAACCAATAGCTTACACATCAAGACTTTGTAATAGTGCAGAGAGAAACCACTCCACCACAGAAACAGAAACCTTAGCAGTGATATATATTCATTAAAGAGTTTTAGAGATATGATACTGGGATATCCAATCAGAGTGTTGACTGATCATACAGCTATCCAGAACTTATTTAAACATAAGGATCTTAGGGGCAGGTTAGCCAGGTGGTTTACTACATTTCAGTGTTATAAGGTTAATTTTGAATATATTTCGGGTAGAAAGAATGTTGCAGCAGATGCAATATCTAAAAATATTAGTTAACCAACGTCAGGGTTGATCATTTTCATCTGCAGTATAGATGAACTAGTAACATTAGATGAGGAAATGATAATAAGGGAACAAAGAAAATGTAAGACTTGGGAAGAAATAGCCCAAAATTTGATGAACCAAAGACGTATTCCTCCAAAGCTACCAAAAGGGTATAAGACAGAGTAATTTAATTTGAGAAATGGACTTTTGTATAGAAAAATAGTTGCAAGTGGAAGAATATTCTTATGGGCTCAGTGAATCAGTTTGCAATTCCACAAACTATTGTACAAGAAGTATTGAAATTACTTCACAATAATGATTGTAGTTCACATCCAGGAATGGATAAAACTTGCAGACAAGCAGAACTTAAATATTTTTGGTCAGGTATGAAGAAAGACATTTATGCTAATATATAGAAAATTGCTTAAAATGTGCTGAGATAAAAGAAAATACATCCAAACCTGCTCCTATACTATCATATCCCATACAGCAGAAACCTTGGGAAAGAGTTTATTTAGACACACTGGAGTTACTTATGTCTAAAAATTAATATGAATATGTATTTGTTACCATTGATTATCTTTAAATATTTTGCATTTTACAACCTATACCAAACAAGAGAGCTGAAACAATTGCTTCAGTAATCTATGATCAGATAATCTGCAATTTCACTACTCCTAGTATTTTAGTTTCAGATATTGGTACTGAATTTAGTAACAAAATCTCGGAAGAATTATGTAGGTTATTTAAGATAAACAAAATTAATATCCAGGTGACTCATCCTCAGAGAAATGGGTTTTTAGAGGTTAAATAGGAAAATTATTATATGTCTTAGAGGTCTGATAAGCCCACATAGTATGACTTGGGATGATTGGATTCCTTGTGTTAAATGTATACAAAATAACCAAATTAATACAGGTACAGGAGAAACACCCTATTTTACTATTTTTGGGAAGACAAAATTCTCCCATATGAAATCTTGATTGCAGAACCAAAGCCAGTGTATAATACATAATATATCTCAAATAGGATACATACATTTCAAGCCATATATCATAGAGTTAAGAAACATATGAAATACTATACACAAGAGATGAAGAAGTAGCAACACAAAATGGCACATAAAATAGAATTACAAATAGGAGATTTGGTCATGGCCTAATTACCTACAATCCATAATAAACTTTCACCAAGATACTCAAGTCCATATGGAATAATTGATTTTGCAGGTAGAAGTAAATATAAGATATTACTTTAATAAACTAGGGGAGTTTTAGGCATGTGGATGATTTAAAAAGGACTAAGATAAAAATTGATAATGATGACAATTGTGACATTGAGAAATGTAAAACAACAACTCTTTTTTATAGGGGAAAATTTAAATTATGATGTGTATAGGGCATATGTATATAGCCTCATTTGGGAATTGTGTATTAATCCAAATGATTTTTACAGATGAAGACTGGATTAATTTTATTTTTGCATGGTGCATGTCTGGGATTGGAATCCTGTTTGACCTGAACTTTGGTACAGCATCAAATAAACCTGGTAATGATAGATCATATCCTTTGTATATTTTTAGATTTTAAAAGCATATCAATAAAAAAAGATAATTTTTACTCCATAAGAGTGAATTTAGATATAATTAAGAAGAGCATCTCAAATAAAAATGTTGTTCAGAGGAAACTTGGAGGTTAGATAAGTAAAATTTATTTCATAGATTCAAGTTTAAAAAGAAATGACAGACGTAAGAGAAGTGTGATGCTTGTAGCTTTAGGAGCTCTTGCTGGATTAGGAATATCCGATTTTGCCTTCCTTGCTGGCTCAAATGTTTCTATGAATAGATTGAATGAAAAAGTAGCAAAAATTTATAATCTATAAACAAGTGTAAAAAACATTGAGGACTTGATCTCTGAGATTAAAAATAATTTAGAGAAACTCATTACAAAACAATCTGAACAAGATAACTCCCTACTTATCTTCTTACTACTTGATGCGATGCACTTCAAAATAACTAAGATGCATTCTCAGTTGGAATCCTTTGTGCAAGATTTAGTTTTAGCTAATTCTGGTCAAGTCACATTCTTCCTTCTCTCAATATCTCAAATTATAAGGACAATTAACTCAGCTAAGAAGGATTGGAATTTGAAACCTTTTTTTGATTAAGTAAATGTAAGATTCTATTACTATTACCCATTGCTAACCACATACTTAAATATTTTTTCAGTGATAATAGAAGTTCCTTTCTCCTCTGACTTTAGATTTAATTTGTGCAAGTTGATACCCTTCTCAATGAAGGTAAATAATTCACTTTTTAAAGTAGACATACCAGTAGTAGATTCACTTAATTACATCATTTTCTTCCGACAACCTAAAGGAGAATACAATTTCTAATGATAAACTTGAAAGTTGTAAGATCACTTATAGGAATATTTACATCTGTCACTCTTCCCTTTTTGCGTTCCGTAAATCATTGAAAAGTTCTTGTGAAGCTTCACTAGTTAGAAATGTGTCCGTCATAATTGTCATTACAAAAAGACCGTGGTAAACCAGATTACTCATAGTAACATGAGAGGTTCCCATTATCTATTTGTCCAAATTTAAGTCCAAAAATGGAATCGGTTGAGGGTACTATCCCAGTTTTTCATAACTGTGAAATACATGTAGGAACACTCTCCACTATTGCTAACACCCTTAATACTGTGCATTCTACCGAGATAACATACCTCACAAACATAAAAATCACATTACCCGAAAACTCTCCACTTTTGAAAATTAGAAAAATACCCACATTAAGATCCTCCCCAAACAATTCCTCAACCAATTATATAGTTATTTTCAGTATCTTCACTTCTTCGTTAGTAATTGCTGCCTTAACCTTATTTTTCATATTCAGGAAGATGAGGACATCAAATACTATTCGTCACTTTACGGCATGAAATTGTTCCAACCAATTTATAGATATACCAAATTGTTTTGTTTTTATAGGATTTTTAAGGATCAGCAGGTAGTTGATGTTACATTTGTACATTAGGTAAATGATAGCATTGATTGATAGATATTTCTTTTCCTTCCTTGTTTTAATTAGTTTATACAGAAATAGTTTTAATAGTTAGTTGTATGGCATGTTGCATTACGATAAGCCCTGTAAGAGGGAGTTTAAAAGGATTTATTGGGACGACCCTGTGGTAGCTGCTGAGCCCTGTAAGACGCTGGTAGAGAATAGGTTGAGAAATGAGTAGAAAGTTGGGTAGATGGTGAGGGTTGCATTTTTATGGATCGGACGTTTGTAAACTACATAGTTTGAAGGCGAAAGTTTTGCACAAGCTCGCTCTCCACCTAATGTTTATAAACAGCTGCCGGGGACCTAATTTCATTGCTGATATATACAATACGTAAATAAAATAAGTTATGCAGAGATTCGACATTGCTTAAGTAAACAATGTTGCTTATAGACTTGTAACAACGAATCTGATTGGAAAAGGTGGAGGAGGAGAGAATTCAATTGGAATACCATTATAAGATCACGCCCTTTGGGGAGGATCTTAGATATAAAATTAAAGATCATTGGACTAAAGAAATTATGACGTCACTGCGGAACTTACCTAAGACCTAACAATGCGTGTTCTCACGGATTCATAGAATGCACCATTGAGAAGCACGTCGTGTAACCGGTATTCAAGAAAGATATATACAATATGTAAACTAAGTAAGTTATGCAGAGATTCGACATTGCTTAAGTAAACAATGTTGTTTATAGACTTGTAACAACGAATCTGATTGGAGAAAAGGTGGAGGAGGAGAAAATTCAATTGGTTCACCATTATAAGATCACGCCCTTTGGGGAGGATCTTAAATATAGAATTAAAGATCTTTGGATTAAAGAAATCATGACGTCACTGCGGAACTTACCTAAGACCTGATAATGCGTGTTCTCACGGAATTCATAGAATATACCGCTGAAAAGCACGTCGTGTAACCGGTGTTCAAGAAAGAAAAGATAATATAGAAAAAAAAGTCATTCCCCCTATATAGAAAATATAGTGAAGTGAGAATTAGAAGCCTGACAGTGCAAAATACCAATACTAAGTAAAACCAACAGTCAGAACTTGAATAAGTTGGGTGATCGGAGGTATGGGGCCTACCGACTAAAACGGTGAGTGATAAATAACATTTAAGAAAGACAGTAGAAAAAGCAGAAAGTGAAAGCCGTACGAAACGAAAATAAGAGCACGAGAATCTATATAAATCAAACTATCAAACTCTTAAACATAAGAATTGGACATCACAAGAAAAATGTAAGAGATGGAAACAATTCCAGTTTCATATTCAAACATGTTGAAAAATATAATCATCCCGTTGACCGGACCAATGCCCAATTCACTTCTCTTAGTCATAATATGGTGGAAAGAAACTTAACAGAATGAAGTTTGATCCACACCACCCAGGATTACAATACAAATCTATATCACTGTTTATATAAACTGGATAGCATTATGTTTCAAGAAGCATGTAAATAACTAAGAATGTAATACCTGCATCTTAAGTGCCCTCATATGACCTCGAGACACCCCTATTAGTCTCTATGGGGTCTAGCTTAATGTTTAGTTTGCCCCCTACCCCACTCCTACGTGTCCCAAAGCGGGACCGGCGTCTCACCTAATTACCTTCCCGCATTCCTTTGTAGACGCACATATATATATATGTTTATACATACATACATATACACATACATACATACATACATACATACATACATACATACATACATACATACATACATACATACATACATACATACATACATACATACATACATACATACATACATATGTATATATGTATATATATATATATATATATATATATATATACATATGTATGTATATGTATATGCATATATATATATATATATGTATATATATATATATATATATATATATATATATATATATATATATACATATATATTGTAATGGGCTTACTAGGTTTGGCCTGAGTTGATGGAAAGTATGAAACTAATTTCGAGTCTAGGAGTAAGTCGAGTTCCAGTTCGGGAGCAAGCCCGTAACAATAAAGTGGAACGTATAGAGAGTATAGTGAGATTAAGGTACGTTCCGATGAAAAGCTTATATAAGACTGGATGTAAGCGAGATTATAAGGGTGGATGGGTAAGATAGAAGTCTGCACGAAACTTAAATAATCTATATTTACGATAAGTGAAAAAATAAAGATTTAATGTTTTTACATTTACAAGCATACACTCAGAGTATTTGGAAAAACTGAACATAATAATACATATCTTAGTAAATTACATATAACAAAAAACAAAACAAAATTACTGGTGTCCAAGATTAAAAGTTTACACTATACTTGCGTTATACTTGGTGCACAATCAACAGCGGCGAAGGGGTGAGACCAGGAAAGTGAAGTCCACGGGGGTGGGGTGGGGGGTGAGGTTGTAGGGAAGAGAGAGGGTCGGCTGAGGGCCGGCCCCTATATATATCAAGGGGGGAGTGGCTTATAGTTCCATGGTCATG
>NC_134783.1:11819420-11824420 GCF_046742065.1 Oratosquilla oratoria
TTAATGCTCACTTCCAGACTACTGCCACTTTCACCCTTTGTACATCTCATCACCTTACTTTTACCCACATTTATCTTTAGCTTTCTTCTATCACATACTCTCCCAAACTCTGCCACCAACTTCCTTAATCCCTCCTCCGATCCTGCCACAAGCGCAGTGTCGTCAGCAAGTAACAGCTGGCTCACCCCCCACTTTTCTCCATTTTCTTTAACCATCTCCAATCCCTTACCCACTACCCTTGTATTTACTTCTCGCACCACCCCATCCATGTATAAGTTGAACAGCCAGGGCGACATAACGCATCCTTGACGAAGTCCCACCTTTACCTCGAACCACTCACTCTCTCCACTTCCAATCCTGACACAAGCTCTACTACTCTCATAAAAACTCTTGACAGCTCCCAGAAGCTTTCCGCTTATCCCGTATACCTGCATAACCTCCCACAGTGCCTTTCTGTCTACCCTACCATAAGCCTTTTCCAGATCCATAAAAGCCCAAAAAACATCCTTCCCCTTTCCTATAGCTTTCTCACATATCTGTCTTACCACAAAGATCTGATCTACACAACCTCTACCTGTCCTAAATCCTCACTGTTCCTCACCAAGTAATCCTTCTGTTCCTCTCCTAATCCTCTCAATCAAGATCATCCCATAAGCCTTCCCAACTACACTCAACAAGCTAATCCCTCTGAAACTACTACATTCACACTTGTCCCCTTTTCCCTTGTAAAGAGAAACTATACAGGCACTCCTCCAGTCCTCCGGCACTCTACCCTCTCTCCAGCAAACATTAGATAACCTCACCAGCCAGTCCACCATCACTATACCTCCTTTTTTAAGACATTCTGCATGGCATCCATCCAGACCAGGTGCCTTACTTGCTTTCATCATCTTAACAACTGCCTTCACCTCATCCTTCCTTATTTCTCCTCCATTCTCCTCACTCATCAGTCTCGTTTTCTTTGCATTTCCCACTGCAGCTATCTTTCCCTCCCTATCTTCCTTCGCATATAGCAAGCCCCTAAAATATTCTGCCCCTCTTCCCCTTACTGCCTTCTCTTCCATTATCATCTCAACATCTGCACCTTTTACCTTTTCTTCTCTTGATTCGTCTCCTCTTCCTCTCTTAATTTCTTTCCAAAACATCTTTTTATTACTTTCAAAATTTTCTGTTACACTCTTACCCCACTTCACATCTGCTCTCCTCTTTGCCTCCTTTACCTTTTGCTTTACTTCTCTTTTCTTTTCTTTGTACCTCTCATATGACTCTCTCGTCGCATTTTGTAACCAATCTGTGAAAGCTCGCTTCTTCTCTTCTACAACCTTCTTTGTTTCCTCATCTCACCATTCAATACCCTTTCTTCTATTTCCCCCTGTCCTTCTTGTTCCACACACCATCCTTGCACACTTTAAGACTCCCTCCTTGAACCATCCCCATTCCTCCTCCACACCCAGCTCCACTATATCCTTTACTCCCTCCCACTCCTCCTTCAGCTTCTTTTCGTACTCCTTCTCCTTTTCCTTTTCATTTAAAGAGTTCACTCTAAGAACCTCCCTACCTTTTGTCCCTTTCCTCTTTCTCCATCTATCCTCCACTTTCAACTTACCTTCCACCAAAAAATGATCTGATATTCCCCCACCCTCTCCCCTTAGCACATGTACATCCTTAACTCTTCCTATCATAATCCTATTTACCACTACATAATCCATTAGCGCTCTATCTGCCACCCTTCCCTCCACCACCCTCTCCCATGTGTACTTATGCTTGACTTACTTCCGAAACTGTATTTGCTATCATCAACTCTCTTTCTAGACACATTTCCACCATCAACTCTCCACTACAATTCTTTCCTGGAACTCCACATTTCCCAACCACTCCATCGATCGGACCATTTCCTACCCTAGTATTAAGGTTTCCCAGTACTATTACATTGACATTTCTTCCTAAACCCTCTATGCACTCATTTAAATCTATCCAAAAGGCCTCCCTTTCTTCTACACACTTTTCACTACCAGGCCCATATGCACTTACAAAGACCCACATCTCCTTTCCCAGTTTCACCTTTATCCACATTATCCTTGAGGAAACCTCCTTCTACTCCACTACCCGTTTACCTATCTCTTCACTTACTAGAATAGCCACCCCTTCCCTCCCTCGCCCTCTCTTCTCTCCTGATAACCTCCCACTTACACTCCCAAACTTACACTCACCCTTCCCTTTCAACTTAGTTTCACTCAAAGCCAACACATCCATCTTTCTTCTCATAAACATACTACCTATCTCTTCCCTTTTACTCTCATGTGTACCACATCCACGCACATTAAAAGACCCAAACCTTAGGGTGCTGGTCGGAAAACTCCCAGACCCTCTTATGCCTTCTCTTTTTTGTTTAGGAATGTCCCCTGTGGGGCTGCAAGGAGAAAGATGTCTAGTCCCAATCCCAGTCCCTTTCTTCTCGCCTCTTACGATCCAAGTGGGAATACTTGGTGGCAGTATTCTTTTCCCCCACCACAGGGAATTCCCCCATCACAGAAAAAGAATACTCAGAGAAATGGTACTGGACAGCAACAAGGGGTTGGGGGACAGCATAACGGAGGGACAGTCTTAGTATAAAAGTGTTATAATTTCTCTATAAACAGAGTTTTCCTCTATCATTGACAAAATGATGTGTGGCTCTGGTCAGTAGGGGCGCCCCATATAGACCCTAAAGTATCAACTGCATGCTACTTTGCCACAATAACAAGCAGCCAATACCCCAGACGGGGAGCAGCCAATATATACCTTACCTTACCGTCGTGCCATATCCTCTTGGACTTCGGAAACCATGGAGCGCCACCGTTCATGGTCCCTAGTTACTTGTAACATCTGTGCTGGTTTGAGTTGTTTTCCCGTCGCCCTCATCAGCCCGTCCATATACGTCTCCCTCTGCTTTCCCCTTGCTCTCCTTCCCTCCACCATTCCCGTCATCACCACCTCTTCCAACCCTTCCCTCCTCATTATATGTCCTAAGAATCGCAACTGTCTTTTCCTTATTGTTGTCATCAATTCCCTATCTGTCTCCATTTCTCTCAATACTTCTTCATTTGCTTTCTTCGCTGTCCATGGTACTCTTAATACTCGTCTCCATATCCACATTTCTGCTGCTTCTAAGTTTTCCTGCAATTTTTTGCTGATTGTCCACGCTTCTGAACCATATAATAGTGTTGACCATATAAATGTTTTAACTGTTCTTTTCCTTATATCTGTAGACATTTTCTTGTTTGTTAAAACCCCTTTCAATTTATGAAACGTGCTTTTAGCTATCGTTATCCTTGATTTTATTTCTTTTTCACATCTACCATCTTCTGTCAATACGCTTCCCAGGTACGAAAATTTGGTTACTTATTCTATTCTTCTCCCTGCTATTTGTACTTGCACTCTTGGTGGATCTGTTTTACTGGCCACTAGTATTTTAGTTTTCTCCATATTTACTTTTAAACCTTTCTTCTCACTAGCTCTTAAGGTTACATTCAATAGATGTTGCAGTTTTTCTTCTGAGTCAGCCACCAAAACCGTGTCATCAGCATATCTGATATGATTTATATTAAAAAACTCCAATTTTAATCCCTTCCATTCCCTCTGATTTCCTAAGGATCATCTCCCCATATAAATTAAATAAATCTGGAGACATAACTTAGCCTTGACGCACTCCCCTCTTTATAGCTTGAAATTCTGTTCTTCCAATACAAATTTCTGATGATACTCAAGTCTTTGCTATTTATATCCACTCTTTCCAAAATATCTATCAAATCCTCATGTCTTACCCTATCAAACGCATTCTCGTAGTCAACAAAACAAAGATATACATTTTGTTGTTTTCTATCATCTTCTCCATAATCGTTCTTCTTATAAGAATTGCATTTGCTGTTCCTTTTCCTTCTATGAAACCAAATTGCTCCCATGAAACTTATTCTCTCACTTTATTTCTTATTCTATTTAAAACTATCCTTAATATAATTTTGGTTATTTGACTCATGATACTGACTGTGCGATGTTTACTACATTCCATTGTTCCGTTTATCTTTGGTAGTGGTATAAAAATCGAGTTACACATATGTTCCGTTATTGTACCCTTTTCGTAAATTTGATTTATTAGACTAGTGAGTTTTCTTATTGCAAAATCCCCTAATGCCTCTTACATTTCAATCATCACACCATCCTCACCCATGGCTTTCCCTTTTTTCATTTTCTTCATTGCAACTTTCACTTCCTCTTCCATTATTTCTTCCCCATCTAGATATCTATAATTTTCCTCTTCTCCTTCTTGTCTGTCGTCCTCAAATAGGTCCCTTACATACTCCTCCCATCTATGTTTAGTATCTTCCTCGTCCATTAAAACCTTTCCTTCTCTATTTTTGATTGCCCTCCCATTACTCCCCTTTCTCTTGGCAATTTCTCTAATCTTATCATATATCATTTTAGAATCCCTTTTTTCAAGGTCCTCAATTTCTCTACATTGTTCATCAAGCCAACTCTCCTTGGCATCTATACACTTCTTTTTGATTTGTCTATTAAGTTCTCTATATTCATTTCTATCCCTATTTTTAGCTTCTCTTCTCTTATCCATTAGTTCGAATATTTCCTCTGTTATCTATTTATTTTTCCTCTTCCTTCTATTTTCAGAAAGTACCTTTTTATTTCCCTCTTCTATTGCTTCACATAACCTTTGCCACTGAAACCCCGGATCATTTACATCCCCTTCTTCTCGCAGCACTTCATATTTATTTTCTACTGTAACCAAATACCTCTGTTTCAAGTCTTCGTCCTTTCTCAACACACTTACTTCTCTTCTCGGTTTCCCCATCTCCTTTCTTAATTTCTTCAACTTTATTCTAATATCTGTAACAACTGGCACATGATCATTATTACAATCTGCTCCTGGGTATGTTTTTACCTTTATCACTGCATTTCTAAATGTTCTGTTGATAGTAAAATAGTCTATTTGATTTCTTGCTGTATCT
>NC_134783.1:11836920-11841920 GCF_046742065.1 Oratosquilla oratoria
TCAAACACATTCAAACTCCTTCTCTCTTCTTCTCTAATGTTCCACGTTTCTGCCCCATACAGTGCTGTTGGCACAATCACTCCTTCATACAGTCTCCTCTTCACATCCATTCCTAAATGTCTATTCCTCATTACACTCTTTAATCCACCAAGGCATTTACTCGCTTCTCTCAATCTACATTCTACCTCCACCTTCACTCCACCTTTTCCTGCTACACTTGCACCCAAGTATCTAAAACTATCCACTTCCTCCAGTCGCTCTCCCTTAATGTTCACTTCCAGTCTACTGCCACTTTCACCCCTTGTACATCTCATCACCTTACTTTTACCCACATTTATCTTTAGCTTTCTTCTATCACATACTCTCCCAAACTCTGCCACCAGCTTCCTCAATCCCTCCTCTGACCCTGCCACAAGCGCAGTGTCGTCCGCAAACAACAGCAGTCTCACCTCCCACTTTTCTCCATTTTCTTTAACCATCTACAACCCCTGACCCACTACCCTAGCATTCACCTCTCGCACCACCCCATCCATGTATAAGTTGAACAGCCAGGGCGACATAACGCATCCTTGACGAAGTCCCACCTTTACTTCAAACCACTCACTCTCTCCATTTCTAATCCTGACACAAGCTCTACTACTCTCATAAAAACTCTTGACAGCTCCCAAAAGCTTTCCTCCTATCCCATAAATCTGCATAACCTCCCACAGTGCCTTTCTCTCTACCCTATCATAAGCCTTTTCCAGATCCATAAAAGCCCAAAAAACATCCTTCCCCTTTCCTATAGCTTTCTCACATATCTGTCTTACCACAAAAATCTGATCTACACAACCTCTACCTGTCCTAAAACCACACTGTTCCTCACCAATTACTCCTCCTGTTCCTCTACTAATCTTCTCAATTAAGATCCTCCCATAAGCCTTCCCTACTACACTTAACAGGCTAATCCCTCTGAAACTACTACATTCACACTTGTCCCCTTTTCCCTTGTAAAGAGGAACTATACAGGCACTTCTCCAGTCCTCCGGTACTCTACCCTCTCTCCAGCAAACATTAAATAACCTCACCAACCAGTCCACCATCACTGAACCTCCCTTTTTCAGACATTCTGCATGGCAACCATCCAGACCAGGTGCCTTACCTGCTTTCATCATCTTTACAACTGCCTTCACCTCATCCTTCCATATTTCTCCTCCATTCTCCTCATTCCTCACTCTCATTTTCTTCGCATTTCCCACTGCAGCTATCTTTCCCTCCCTATCCTCCTTCACATTTAGCAACTCCCCAAAATATTCTGCCCATCTTCCCCTTACTGCCATCTCTTCCATTATCATCTCTCCATCTGTACCTTTTACCTTTTCTTCCCTACTTGATTCGCCTCCTCTTCCTCTCTTAATTTCTTTCCAAAACATCTTTTTATTACTTTCAAAATTTTCTGTCATACTCCTACCCCATTTCACATCTGCTCTCCTCTTTGCCTCCTTTACCTTTTGCTTTACTTCTCTTTTCTTTTCTTTGTACGTCTCATATGACTCCCCCGTCCTCTTTTGTAACCAATCTGTGAATGCTCGCTTCTTCTCTTCTACAACCTTCTTTGTTTCCTCATCCCACCATTCACTACCCTTTCTTCTATTTCCCCTGTCCTTCTTGTTCCACACACCATCCTTGCACACTTTAAGACTCCCTCCTTGAACCATCCCCATTCCTCCTCCACACCCATCTCTGCTCCATCCTTTACTCCCTCCCACTCCTCCTTCAGCTTCTTTTCGTACTCCTTCTCCTTTTCCTTTTCATTCAAGGAGTTCACTCTAAGAACCTCCCTACCTTTTGTCCCTTTCCTCTTTCTCCATCTATCCTCCACTCTCAGCTTACCTTCCACCAAAAAAATGATCTGATATTCCCCCACCCTCTACCCTTAGCACATGTACATCCTTAACTCTTCCTATCATAATCCTATTTACCACTACATAATCCATTAGCGCTCTATCTACCACCCTTCCCTCCACCACCCTCTCCCATGTGTACTTATGCTTGACTTTCTTCCGAAACACTGTATTTGCTATCATCAACTCTTCCTATCATAATCCTATTTACCACTACATAATCCATTAGCGCTCTATCTACCACCCTTCCCTCCACCACCCTCTCCCATGTGTACTTATGCTTGACTTTCTTCCGAAACACTGTATTTGCTATCATCAACTCTCTTTCTAGACACATTTCCACCATCAACTCTCCACTACGATTCTTTCCTGGAACTCCACACTTCCCAACCACTCCATCGATTTGACCATTTCCCACCCTAGCATTAAGGTCTCCCAGTACTATTACATTGACATTTCTTCCTAAACCCTCTATGCACTCATTTAAATCTATCCAAAAGGCCTCCCTTTCTTCCACGCTCTTCTCACTGGCAGGCCCATATGCACTTACAAAGACCCACATCTCCTTTCCCAGTTTCACCTTCATCCACATTATCCTTGAGGAAACCTCCTTCCACTCCACTACCTGTTTACCTATCTCCTCACTTACTAGAATAGCCACCCCTTCCCTCCCTCGCCCTCTCTTCACTCCTGATAACCTCCCACTTACACTCCCAATCTTACACTCACCCTTCCCTTTCAACTTAGTTTCACTCAAAGCCAACACATCCATCTTTCTTCTCACAAACATACTACCTATCTCTTCCCTTTTACTCTCATCTGTACCACATCCACGCACATTAAAAGACCCAAACCTTAGGGTGCTGGCCCGAGGCCCTCCAGCACCCCTTATGCCTTCACTTTTCTTTTTAGGATATATGCCCCCGTGGGGCTACAGGGAGAAGGATGCCTAGTCCCTCTCCCCGTCCCTTTCTTCTCGCCTCTTACGATCCAAGTGGGATACTTGGTGGCAGTATTCTTTTGCCCGAGTAAGTGGCAAATATATATCAAACTAAGAAATAAATATGTAAAAATGAGCAGGGAAAAAAGAGAGAATATGAAAAAACACAATAGAAAAATGCAAGGACCAACCTAAACTCTTTTACAGGTATGTGGATGGTAAACTAAAAGATAAACATGACATTGAAACTGTGTCAAGGGAATGACGAATATAAAGAAGATATAGAAATGTCTGAAATTATGAACAAACTTTTTAAGTCTGTATTCATAATTGAAAGTACACAAAAACTGGGATGAAGGACAGAAAGATCGCCCCCCCCCATGAAAGAAATAACTGTGACACAGAAGGAAATAAGGGACCAAATGATAAACCTTAACGTCAGAAAATCACATGGTCCGGATGGAATTGTAAAATGGATATTAAAAGAATGTATAGGAGTATGACAGAAAATTTTGAAAGTAATAAAAAGATGTTTTGGAAAGAAATTAAGAGAGGAAGAGGAGGCGAATCAAGTAGGGAAGAAAAGGTAAAAGGTACAGATGGAGAGATGATAATGGAAGAGATGGCAGTAAGGGGAAGATGGGCAGAATATTTTAGGGAGTTGCTGAATGTGAAGGAGGATAGGGAAGGAAAGATAGCTGCAGTGGGAAATGCGAAGAAAATGAGAGTGATGAGTGAGGAGAATGGAGGAGAAATAGGGAAGGATGAGGTGAAGGCAGTTGTAAAGATGATGAAAGCAGGTAAGGCACCTGGTCTGGATGGTTGCCATGCAGAATGTCTGAAAAAGGGAGGTTCAGTGATGGTGGACTGGTTGGTGAGGTTATTTAATGTTTGCTGGAGAGAGGGTAGAGTACCGGAGGACTGGAGTAGTGCCTGTATAGTTCCTCTTTACAAGGGAAAAGGGGACAAGTGTGAATGTAGTAGTTTCAGAGGGATTAGCCTGTTGAGTGTAGTAGGGAAGGCTTATGGGAGGATCTTAATTGAGAGGATTAGGAGAGGAACAGAAGGAGTAATTGGTGAGGAACAGTGTGGATTTAGGACGGGTAGAGGTTGTGTAGATCAGATCTTTGTGGTAAGACAGATATGTGAGAAAGCTATAGGAAAGGGGAAGGATGTTTTTTGGGCTTTTATGGATCTGGAAAAGGCTTATGATAGGGTAGACAGAAAGGCACTGTGGGAGGTTATGCAGATTTATGGGATAGGAGGAAAGCTTTTGGGAGCTGTCAAGAGTTTTTATGAGAGTAGTAGAGCTTGTGTCAGGATTAGAAATGGAGAGAGTGAGTGGTTTGAAGTAAAGGTGGGACTTCGTCAAGGATGCGTTATGTCGCCCTGGCTGTTCAACTTATACATGGATGGGGTGGTGCGAGAGGTGAATGCTAGGGTAGTGAGTCAGGGATTGGAGATGGTTAAAGAAAATGGAGAAAAGTGGGAGGTGAGACTGCTGTTGTTTGCGGACGACACTGCGCTTGTGGCAGGGTCAGAGGAGGGATTGAGGAAGCTGGTGGCAGAGTTTGGGAGAGTATGTGATAGAAGAAAGCTAAAGATAAATGTGGGTAAAAGTA
This sequence comes from Oratosquilla oratoria, assembly GCF_046742065.1. Taxonomy (NCBI): domain Eukaryota; kingdom Metazoa; phylum Arthropoda; class Malacostraca; order Stomatopoda; family Squillidae; genus Oratosquilla; species Oratosquilla oratoria. Next base: position 11,841,366 of record NC_134783.1, read on the forward strand.
AGGTGATGAGATGTACAAGGGGTGAAAGTGGCAGTAGACTGGAAGTGAACATTAAGGGAGAGCGACTGGAGGAAGTGGATGGTTTTAGATACTTGGGTGCAAGTGTAGCAGGAAAAGGTGGAGTGAAGGTGGAGGTAGAATGTAGATTGAGAGAAGCGAGTAAATGCCTTGGTGGATTAAAGAGTGTAATGAGGAATAGACATTTGGGAATGGATGTGAAGAGGAGACTGTATGAAGGAGTGATTGTGCCAACAGCACTGTATGGGGCAGAAACGTGGAACATAAGAGAAGAAGAGAGAAGGAGTTTGAATGTGTTTGGGATGAGGTGTCTGAGAAGTATGGTGGGGGTTACTAGGCTGGATAGAGTGAGAAATGAGGAGGTGAGGAGGAGAACAGGGGTGAAAAAGGATTTGGGAGATAGGGTTGATGAAAGAATATTAGGATGGTTTGGACACATGGAAAGAATGAGTGAAGAAAGACTAGTAAAACAGGTATGGAAGGCAGATGTGGAGGGAGTGAACATGAGGGGACGTCCTAGGATGAGGTGGATGGATG
>NC_134783.1:11846920-11856920 GCF_046742065.1 Oratosquilla oratoria
GACTGTTTATTAGGAAATAGAGACGATAGCCATTGAGCCGCTAGACCCTACAAAAGGAACGATCTTGATTACGACCTGGTAATTTCCCGATGTCACTAGACTTAACTTAGTCTCTATTCTAATTTCACCGAGTCCTTATCATGGCGAGCCATCCGACAAGTTGTGTGTTATTGTGACAAATGAAAATTAGCTCCACCACAAGGACTCGAACCTCTGACTTAGCGACTACTTATTATGAAGTAGAGACGAGAGCCATGGAGCCACTGGACCCTACAAAAGGGAAGACCTGGATCACGACCCGGTATTTCCCCAGGTCGCCATAATAAAGACTCGGTGAAATTAGAATGGAGACTGAGCTAAGCCTCGTGCCATCGGTGAACTACCAGGTCGTAATCCAGGTCGTTTCTTTTGTAGGGTCTAGCGGCTCAATGGCTATAGTCTCTATTTCATAATAAACAGTCGATAAGGTAGAGGTTTGACTCCTTGCGGTGGAGCTAATTTCTGTTTATCACAATGACACACAACTTGTCGGATGGCTCGCCGCAATAAAGACTCGGTGAAATTAGAATAGAGACTGAGTGCCCTCGGGGAACTACCAGGTCGTAATCCAGGTCGTTTCTTTGGTCCTTTTGTAGGGTCTGGTGGCTCATTGGATATCGTCTCTGCTTCATAATAACCAGTCAGTAAGGCAGAGGTTCGAGTCCTTGCGGTAGATCTAATTTCCATTTGTCACAATGACACAGAAATTGTCGGATGGCTTGCCATAATAAAAACTCGATGAAATTAGAATATAGACTGAGGTAAGCCTAGTGGCCTCGGGGAACTAACAGGTCGTAATCCAGGCCAATAGCTATTGTCTCTGCTTCATAATAAGCAGTCACTAAGGCAGAAGTTCGAGTCTTTGCTGTGGATATATATATATATATATATATATATATATATACATATATATATATATGTATATATATATATATATATATATGTATGTATATATATACATATATATATATATTGCAAGTAACCACAAAGGAAAGCGGAAAGAAACAGAAATTCCCAAGCGTTTCTTTCCGATTTCTTCTGTGGTTACCTGCAAAAAATTTGGATCACGTGTGTTTTTAGTGATCATCCTGCATATATGTATATATAGTAGGGCACCCGTGACCCGTTGGGTCAAATAATGTTTTGAATGATACTTTGTTGATAAGATGGTCAATAAAATCTTTATTAAGACAATGCTCTTATATTTACAACATTCTTTGTACAATTTGAATGATTTAAAAACACATTAATATTTTCCTTTTGCTTAACTCTATTCAGGGCAACATATAATTGTCCATGCTGAGATACTGGTTTGTTTAGATAAACTAAAACTTTCTGAAAAGTCTGTCCTTGAGAGTTATGAATGATCATGGCAAACGCTGATTGAATTGGAAATTGAATTCTTGCAAACGGAATATTGTCTCCTTCAGATAAAGCAAATTTCAATCTTGGAATTAGAACGACTTCTTGAAACTGTGATGCAATAATTTTAGTAACAATCAAGTTATCATACAGCTCCTCTATTAATAGTCTAGAGCTTCCTTAATTATGCCTATGTTATGTCACGTCTCGTCATCTCACTCCCAATCCCACTCCCACTCATTATCATTATCATTCAGGGAATCCCATGAGACTTGAGTTACCAGCAACGTTTATAAATATAAACTTTATAATAGATATACTATGTCACTATCACCGTATAATATTAATCATAGAAAATAAGTTTCTATATCAAATTGAGTATAATTTAGAGCTCTTACATCTATTCAGTAGACGAAGGTAGTGACTTGATTAGTTATACGAAGTGAAATGCAGAAGATTGGGACGTCATGTCGTCGTTGCTTGGAACAATACGCATCATATGGTTTATACGGTTCGTAATATTTCAATAAACTCATTATACCTCATAGATGCTAATTCAGGAGTTGGCTATACTTCTAAATACTGAATATGAATTTTTTAAATATTAATGGTCAGAAAATATATAATCAGAAAATTGGAAATTCAAAAATGGGCAAATTGGAAAATTAGCAATTGTGACTTCACGTGCTCAGCGCTGGGGTTTCTTGGGACCCACAGAGCGGATGACGTAACGTAATGTCTCTTCTTCTGATTGGCTGGTCCTCAGTCGTGAGGCATATCTCTTCTTCTGATCTCTTCTTCTGATTGGCTGGTCCTCAATCGTGACGTCATATTTCTTCTTCTGATTGGCTGATCCTCAATCATGACGTCATGTCTCTTCTTCATAAAATGGTTTCAAGCAAGATGATCAAAATTTTATAAGTATGTATGTATATATATATATATATATATATATATATATATATATATATGTATGTATATATATATATATATATATATATATATATATATATATAGGTCCGTCTCAGGATGTGTGAGGAGGAAATTCGTCTTCTCAGGAGTGCGCTCCGTGAGAAGAGTGAACCCTCCCCACAACCCAAAGAGCGTTCCACTTCTTCCCCTACTGTCACTGCCATGAGCGAGTGGCGCTCCGTGGGGTCCCGTTTATCGAGACCGCGTTTGGTAGACGTGTGCCCTGTGGAGCAACCGCTGGCTCTAGCCAATCATTTTGCTCTACTGGAGGATGAAGTGGCTGAAAACCAGGAGTTCTTGGTGGTGGGGGACTCCATGGTGCGAGGCTATGACGACATCCTGCAGCGGAAGACTAAGCAACGTTGCAAGCTTGTATGTCAACCGGGCTGTGGGATCGTCGATTGTACCCTGTCCAACAGGGAGTAAGGACGGAAGAACACGGTTACGATTGTTCATACGGGAAGTAACGATGTAGGTAGGGTGAGATCAGAGGAGCTTGTTCGGAATTACAAGGTCCTCCTTCAGGAGATGAAGGAACGTGGGAGCCGTCACGTAATCTGTGGGATCCTCCCGAGGATCTACGCAGGCTCGTGTTGGAACAGTAGAGCCATAGGGATCAATGATAGGATATCGCAGTTGTGCACACAATTGGGATACCACTTTCTTGATCCTTGGTATCTCTTTTCTAGGCGCCATGATCTTTACGCTTCTGATGGGATCCATCTTACCCGCAGAGGCAAAGATGTTCTTCCAAACCTCATTGTGGGAGTTTGTAATGAATTAGCTCCTTTTTTTAGGGTAGAAGCCCAAAGGGAAGGGGAAATAGAATGTACTTGGGAAAACAGTGTAGAGTATAGCATTAATGCAGAACAATGTGCCAGTATAGGACAAAATATAATTTTAGGATATAATGTCGCTAGAGGACGAAATGTCACATTAGGATGTAATGTCATAGGAAAAAATGTCGCAATGGGATGTAATGACAGTGGAGGACAAAAGATCACGATGGAAAGTAATGATAGTGGAGAACAAAATATCACGATAGGATGTAATGATAATGGAGGAGAAAATATCACGGTAGGATATAATGTCAGTGAAGGACAAAATATAATTTTAGGAAAGGATACCGAACAGAATATCAATGAAGGCCAAAATATCATGATAGGATGTAATGACAGTGGATATAATGTCGCTAGAGGACGAAATGTCACATTAGGATGTAATGTCATAGGACAAAATGTCGCAATGGGATGTAATGACAGTGGAGGACAAAAGATCACGATGGGAAGTAATGATAGTGGAGAACAAAATATCACGATAGGATGTAATGATAATAGAGGAGAAAATATCACGGTAGGATATAATATCAGTGAAGGACAAAATATAATTTTAGGAAGGGATACCGGACAGAATATCAATGAAGGCCAAAATATCATGATAGGATGTAATGACAGTGGAAGACAAAATATCACGATGGGATGTAATTATAGTGGAGGAAAAATATCACAGTGGGTTATAATGTCATTGGAGGACAAAATATAATTTTAGAAAGGGATGCCGGACATAATGTCACTGAAGGACGGGAGGCCAGCGTGAATCACGGTGACGTAGGGGGACAAAATGTACAAAAGAGATCGGATGACCGTGATCGACCAGATGTCCGTGATGGGGGATATGTTAATTTTGATGGGAGAAATGTTAATGAGGCATTGAATGTCAATGAAGGACCAAATAATAATATAGAGCAAGGTATAAATAAAAAACAAAATGATAATGTTAGACATGATATCGAAACTCAAAATGTGTCAAAAAGAAATAATCACGAGTTTCTTAAAACCATGTACTTTAATGCTCGTAGTATTAGGAAAAAATTTCAAGAAATACAGGCGTATGTCAAAAGCGAAAATCTCGATATGATAGGAATAACTGAGACATGGTTAAATGGTACAGATTTCGAAGCTGAATTTAATATTGCGGGATTTAAACACTTTCATCACAAGAAAGGTGGGGGTGTTCTATTGTACGTAACAATGTTCATGCTTGTGTTTTAGAGAAAGTGAAACAGGATGCACATGATAGTTTGTGGGTTGAGTTAACCCAAACAAATGGACAAAAAATGAATATAGGTGTAATATATAGGCCAAAGACATTATCATTAGCAGACGACAAACTGTTATTTCAAGAACTGTCTAGTTTCTGCAACCGGGATTTATTGATAATGGGTGATTTCAATTTTACTGACATTGATTGGATGACCCTTGAACATGGCCATATAGGTAGTCGCTTGATTGATTTTCTTGGTGACAATTACTTAATTCAGCATGTAAAAGAGCCCACAAGATATGGAAACTTACTCGATCTTTTGATCACTAGCCGCGAAAGCATGGTAAGTGATGTAGAAGTCGGTAAATCTGTTGCAAATAGCGATCACAACTTAGTTAGATTCAAACTCCTAAACAATTTTAGGATAGATACTTATGTTTCTAAAATACCCGATTTCAGTAGAGCTCAGTTCATAGGACTACGTCAGGAGCTTCAGCTTACAGATTGGGAGGCAAAATTAAACGAAAGACCTGTAGATCAGATGTGGGAAATATTTCAAAATACGCTCACTAAGATGATTCAAACTTACATTCCTTTTAAGGACAGACGTCCCTCAAATCAGGCTCGCCCAAAGTGGCTCGACAAAGAAACTGAAAAAAGTATTGCTAAAAGGAGACAGGCTTATAAGAAATATAAGCACTCGGGTGCATCTAATGACTATGAAAGTTATGTATCAATACAGAGAGATTTAAAAAAGACAATAAGAAAAAGAAAACGACAATACGAAATGAACATCGCTGATAAATCCAAAGAGAATCCCAAAGAATTCTATAGTTACATTAGGGACAAAAAGGTTGTTAGGAATCACATTGGTCCACTATTATCTGCTGACGGTCAACTTGAATATTCAAATGAAGGAATGTGTAATATCTTAAACAATTATTTTAGCTCGGTATTCGTAAACGAAACACCTCAAAGTGAATTCCAAACTGAAACCTGTGAAAAGTCTAGGGTAAACTTACTACGGTAAATATAACAAAAGAAAAAATTAAAAGGTGTATAGACAAACTCAAAGTTAATAAAACATCAGGGCCTGACGGTTGACATCAAAGAATCTTAAAGGAAATGAAAAATGAGATTGTTGTTCCATTAGAAATTATTTTCAAGAAATCCATCATATCCGGAGATGTCCCAAGAGAATGGAAGCTAGCTAACGTTACTCCCATATTCAAAAAAGGTGACAAAAAGAAACCAAATAACTATAGGCCTATAAGTTTGACTTCAATCGTAGGAAAAATAATGGAAACTAGCATCAGAGATGCTATCGAACATCATTTAGAAAGTAACCGTTTGATAAATGATAGCCAGCATGGTTTCAGACGGAAACGTTCTTGCATGACTAACTTACTCGAATTCTACAACACAGTTATCTCGAATTATGACAAAAGAAACAATATAGATTTAATATATCTAGACTTTGCAAAAGCTTTTGATACCGTCCCACACGAAAGACTAATTACTAAATTAGCTTTACACGGAATAAGTGGTAGCCTATTAAGTTGGACTAGTAATTGGCTGAATGGTCGAAAACAGAGAGTTGTTTTAAATGGAAAAACTTCTGGATGGAAAAATGTTACAAGTTGAGTTCCTCAGGGTTCCGTTCTTGGGCCACTTCTATTCATAGTATATATAAATGATATAGACCATGGACTAAAATCTACTGTTTCCAAATTTGCTGATGATACAAAACTGTGCGGAGTGGCAAATGATCACTCAAACCAATTAGACATTCAAGAAGATTGAGATCAATTACAGCAATGGTCTGAAAAGTGGCTAATGAAATTTAACACAAGTAAATGCAAGGTAATGGACATAGGTAAAAATAACAGTAAGTACGATTACAAGTTATTTGGAAATTCGTTAACAAAAGTGGATAGTGAAAAAGATCTCGGCGTAATTAGTAACGACCTCAAATCACCCAAGCAGTGTATTTCAGCCTCTGAGAAAGCAAATAAGATTCTGGGACTGATTGCGCGATCTTTTGATTTCAAAAGTCCATCACTCATTAACAAGCTATATAAATCGTTAGTTCGTCCACATTTGGAATATGCTGTTTCCGTATGGTCACCGAATCTCATTAAAGACATTGACAGACTGGAAAAAGTACAACGGCGAGCCACAAAACTGATTCCAAATATCAAAAATAAATCATACGAAAATCGACTAAAACACATGAATCTGTTTTCCCTAAAAAAGCGTAGACTCAGAGGTGACTTGATACAGGTCTTTAAGATTTTAAAGGGAATTGACAACATCAAAAGTGAAAAAAAATTCACATTGAATGAGAATCAGACAAGAAACAATGGTCTCAAACTGTCCGGAAATAGATTCAATTTGGAAGTAGGTAGAAACAACTTTGCCAACCGTGTAGTTAATGAATGGAATAAACTTCTTGCACAGGTAGTGCAATGTAGTTCAGTTCGAAGCTTTAAGAATCATTTAGATAAATTCCTAAGTAAGATGCTGTAATGATTATAATTTATCTTATATTATTTGTTTTTGTTTTGTTATCTTTTGTCTGTCTGATTTTCATTTATTATTAGTTATATGTCAATTTATTATTATTTACCTGTTTGTTTATTATTCAACTATACCTATGCATTTATTTATGTATTTTATTTGTTATTTACATTATTATAGTTTTTATTTATTATTTTATTATTAATATGATTTTTTTTTCGCATCCGACCTAGATATGGATCAAAAGATCTACTGTCGGTATGCTCCGCCTTTGTAATATATATGTGTATATATATGGATATATATACATATATATATATGTGTATATATATGGATATATATACATATATATATATATATATATATATACATATATATATATATATATATATATATATATATATATATATATATATATATATATATATATGGTACATTGTGACAAGTTGATGAAGGTGGAAAAAGAAGTCACGGGCTTCTCTGAAGAAGCATAGAGCGAAACCGGTCAAGAATAAACTCAGAAACTCGGAACTAGACCCGTGACTTCTTTTTCCACCTTCTGGGGTATTGGCTGCATGTTATCATGGCAAAGTAGCATACATTTGACACTTTTGAGTTTATATGGGGCACCCCTACGGACCAGTGCCACCCATCATTTTGTCTGTGATAGAGGAAAACTCTGTTCATAGAGAAATTATACATTTTTTATACTACGACTATCCCTCCGTTATGCTGGCCCCCAACCCCTTGTTACTGTCCTGTACCATTTCTCTGAATATTCATTTCCTTTTTTCGCCTACCCTGTGGTGAGGGAGGAGAATGTTACCACCAAGTCTTTCCACTTGAATCATAAAAGGCGACATAAAAAGGAACGGGGGATGGGATTAGGTGTCCTGCTACCTGTAGCCCCAAAAGGGGAAATTATAAAAAAAAAAAAAAAAAAAAAAAAAAAAATGAAGGCATAACAGGGTCTAGGAGTTTTCCAACCAGTACCCTAAGGTTTTGGTCTTTTGATGTGCGTGAATGTGGTACAGATAAGACTAAAAGGGAAAAGATAGGCAGTATGATTGTGAGAAGAAAGATGGATGTGCTGGCTTTGAGTGAAACTAAAATGAAAGGAAAAGGCAACTGTGAATTTGGGAGTGTAGCTGGGAGGTACTCAGGAGTGAAGAGGGAGCGAGAGAGAGAAGGGGTGGCCATACTAGTAAGTGAAGAGATAAGTAAGCGGGTAGTGGAATGGAAGGAGGTTTCATCAAGGTTGATGTGGATGAAGGTGAAGCTGGGAAAGGAGATGTGGGTTTTGTAAGTGCGTATGGGCCTGGTAGTGAGAAGAGCGTAGAGGAAAGGGAGGCTTTTTGGGTAGATTAAATGAGTGTATAGAGGGATTAGGGAGAAATGTCAATGTAGTTGTATTGGGAGACCTTAATACTAGGGTAGGAAATGAACCAATAGGCGGAGTGATTGGGAAGTATGGAGTTCCAGGTAAAAATAGTAGTGGAGAATTGATGGTGGAGATGCGTCTTGAAAGAGAGTTGATGATAGCAAATATAGTGTTTAGTAAAAAGTCAAGCACAAATGGAAGAGGGTGGTGGATGGAAGGGTGGCAGATAGAGCGTTAATGGACTATATAGTAGTGACCAGGAGTATAGTAGGAGGAGTTAAGGATGTACATATTCAAAGGGGAGAGAGTGGGGGAATATCAGATCATTATCTGGTGGAAGGTAAATTGAGAGTGGAGAATAGGTGGAGAAAGAGGAAAAGGGCAGAGGGTAGGGAGGTACTGAGTAAACTCCTTAAATGAGAGAGAAAAAGGGAGAATGAGTATAAGAAGAAGCTGAGAGAGGAGTAGGAGGGAGTAAAGGATAGAGTAGAACAAGGAGTGGTGGAGGAATGGGGATGGTTCAAGGAGGGAGTCATAAGGTGTGCAAAGATGTTGTGTGGAACAAGGAGGGCGAGAGGAAATAGAAGGAAAGGTAGTGAGTGGTGGGATGAGGAAGCAAAGACAGATGTAGAAGAGAAGAAGCAGGCATTCATAGATTGGCTACAAATTAGAGCGAGGGAATCGTATGATAGGTACAAAGTAAAGAGAAGGGAAGCTAAGCATAAGATAAAGGAAGCAAAGAGGAAAGCAGACGTGAAGTGGGGTAAGAGCATGACAGAAAAATTTGAAAGTAATAAAAAATGTTTTGGAAAGAAATTAAAAGAAGAAGAGGAGGCGAATCAAGTAGAGAAGAAAAGGTAAAAGGTGCAGATGGAGAGATGATAATGGAAGAGAAGGCAGTGAGAGGATGGTGGGCAGAGTATTTTAGGGAGTTGCTAAATGTGAGAGAGGAGTAATGGGTATAAACTGGACAAATTTAGATTTAAGAAGGAAATAGGCAAGAATTGGTTTAGTAATAGGGTGGTCGATGAATGGAATAAACTTAGCAGCCATGTAGTAAGCGCTGAAACTATCCGTTGAAAAACAAAACAAAAAACGATCAGACATCTTTATGGATGGGGATGACAGGTGGTGATGGATACGGAGCTGCCTAGTGTAGGCCTTGTGGTATCTTGCAGTCTCCTTTTATTATTATGTTCTTATGAGGATAGGGATGGAAAGGTAGTTGTAGTGGGAAGCGCTAAGAAAATGAGAGTGATGAGTGAGGAAAATGGAGGAGAAATAGGGAAGGATGAAGGGAAAGCAGCTGTTAAGATGATGAGAGCAGGTAAGGCACCTGGGTTGGAAGGATGCCATGCAGAATGTCTGAAGAAAGGAGATATAGTTATGGTGGACTGGCTGGTGAGGTTATTAAATGTTTGTTTAAGAGAGGGTAGAGTGTCAGAGGACTGGAGGAGTGCCTGTATAGTTCCACTTTACAAGGGGAAGGGGGAAAAGTGTGAGTTTAGTAGTTTCAGAGGGATCAGTTTGTTGAGTGTAGTTGGGAAGACTTTGGGAGTGTCTTGATTGAGAGGATTAGGAGAGGAACAGAGGGAGTAATTGGTGAGGAACAGTGTGGATTTAGGACAAGTAGGGGTTGTGTAGATCAGATCTTTGTGGTAAGACAGATATGTGAATAAGCCA
>NC_134783.1:11861920-11866920 GCF_046742065.1 Oratosquilla oratoria
TGAAGGAGTGGTGAAGAATTGATGGAGGAGCTGATGGATGGGCTGGGGAGAGTAAATTAGGGACTAGCTTGCTCGTTCGCCCTCTGTAGGGAAAACTGGTGGAGTGAGTTGAGAGAGAAGGACGACCATGTCAAGAGATAGACATTGAGTGGAGCGAAATGGAGGTAACACTTGAAACTCCCATGCTATTTTGTTCTGATGATGATATTGATGATGATGATGATGATGATGATGATGATGATGATGATGATGATGATGATGATGATGATGATGATGATGATGATGATGATGATGATGATGATGATGACGATGATGACGATGATGACGATGATGATGATGATGATGATGATGATGATGATGATGATGATGATGATGATGATGATGATGATGATGATGATGATGATGATGATGATGATGATGATGATGATGATGATGATGATGATGATATGGTTTAACGTGGAAGTTAATGAACCACGCCCATGGTTCAACTTCGCCGGTGGAAGGGCTCAAACAGCCATGCACTCACCCCTCGCCGCTAGTAATAACGCCCTAACCGGCTCGGCCGGCAAAAATTTCCCACATTTTTACTAAATAAATTCTAGGGGTTGCTAGGAAGCGATGCATACATAAACTTTCCTTTATCCTTCTAGTAATAAGATATTAGTTAGGGGGTGCTAGGATCAGGATAGGTTGGGAAACACTGTTTTAGATAAAGCTACATATTTATTTTCATTCTAAGACGATTTATCTTCTAGCAACTAGAAAGGTAATATCATTTTTTGAGCAAACGTCATGGTATAAAACCGTCAACGTACACTGACGTTACAGTGAATATCTACACACACACACACACACACACACACACACACACACACACACACACACACACACACACACACACACACACACACACACACACACACACACACACACACACACACACACACACACACACACACACAACACACACACACACACACACACACATACACACACACGTACACACACACCCACATATATATATATATATATATCATGACGAACAACTCTTCTACGCGATCAGACTTCACATCTAGAACCAATGTAGTGTACCAATATATTTGCTCTTCAGAGGATTGCAAGCCTCTTAACCATACCTACTACATTAGCTTTACTAGATGCTAAGTCAACCGTCGCTTATCATTACTTCTATAATAGGGAGCAATCAAAGAACATCATAAGAATTTCCACAACGCAGTACTCAGGAGGGATGAATTGATTAATTCCACCAAAATTATTGGAACGACTGATGACCCAAGAAGGCTACAATTGCTCGAAGCCATTCATATTAGAGATAAAGCTCCAGTCATTAACATCCAAAGCAATTTGAACTCCACTATCCCATTGTATAGAAAAAAAAAATTCCCCACTCCTCCCTCCCTCCACTCCCTCTCTTCCTTGTCTTCCCATCCTCCCCTTTCACCTCCACCCCTTCCTCCTTCTCCTCTCCCACCCCCACAGTGACCACACCCGCCTAACCCCCTACCCCCAACCCCCTTACCCCGTGACCTCTGAGATCCCATTGTCAGACCACCTGATCATAGGCTTATATATATCTGTCATCCCGATTCCAGGACAATTTCCCCCGGAGGACAATTGCCCCCCGTAGTCAATTGCCCCCTAGGATAATTTCCCCCGTTGTCAATTGCCCCCTGTGACAATTGTCCCCTAGGACATTTACCCCCGGAAGACAATTTCCCCCGTTGACAATTCAACTAAACAAAATACTGTGACTCAACCCTATTAATTTTACCCAAAACTTTATTTATAAAGTCAAAGAGTGAAAATACTTTTAGTTGCAATTTTCCTAGTGGATAATTGAATTAAATACAAATACAAAGTTAATTTTGTTCAAAACTTTATTTATAAAGTCAGAGAGTAAAAATACATTTAGTTGCAAAAAATGAAAATAAGCTTAGTTTTGTTTAAAAACTTAGATTATACGCAATTCCTCTTAAGTAATCAAAAATCTCTCTGTTGTTGTAATCGTTCACTAAACTGACTATTCGCTGGGAGCAATCTTTATACCTTTTCCGTGATCTTTCATTTGCAATGCTGGCTGCACTCTGACTGATACTAAACTCTTGAAGTGACTGGTCTTTCTGGAGTTTTGAAATAGAAATAAAAATATTGGGATGGCAGCAACCAATACTGGTAAGAAAACCCCTATGCCATCCCTCGACTAATTTTTTTTTTATTTGAAGCTCTTCCTTCACTCTGTCGTACATGCCCCATAGAGACATATCAAACATTGGTTCTCGTCGCCCTCTCCTCCTACAAGGTTGTCCAATATAAGTGTCATCGAAATAATCAAGTAATGGTTGACTGCCCGGAGCCATAATTTCCAACAATTTATCAAACGTTTCTTCAATTTCAGCAGTTGGCACAAAAGCTAATGCTGCGAGCATCCTCATGCTAAGAGCAAACTCCTGGTCATTTAGATAGGTTTGCTGCATGCTTGAAGTTTGTACCTTTCTGTAACTGTTCTGGCAAAAGTGGAAAAAACAGCCTTTTATTTTTGTATGGTTAAACACAGCATGCAAACTATTGATCATGGCTCTCTCAAAGTCGACCATTATGCTGACTGGAGATAAATTAGGTTTTAATTTCTTCAGTTCTTGTAAAAAAGTTGTATATGTAAATTGTAAACATAACCCATTATACATTGCTACAATGTATTATAATACATTACTATTATATGTAAACATAACCCATTTTCAATTTTTGTTGCTTATAATTTCATTAATTCGACAAAAACCCCACTTTTATCTTTGAATTATATTCTAAAATTTTCCTCAATCATATTTCTTACGTTTTCTTTAATAGGAAATTTAAGGAAAGTTGAAGTATGGCAAACCTAGTTATATTAATTATCTATTCAGCGTTACTTGATAATTAAATTATTATATGTTTAATGGTACAGATACGTACTACTACTTTGTGTAGGTTTTATAGTCATTTATTGCATAATGACTACTTTTTGCCTTTGTGTCTGGTCAAAATAGCGTATATAGTAAAGTAGCATTTTTTGCAATAAATGCAAATTCTTATATGCATTTATAGTCGTAATAGCAATAATAGAATAAATGCTAGAAATCCGGGCTCTAGTAATTACGTACAATTACGTTCAATTACGTACACAACACGACACAATCACTATTCGAAGTAATAAAGATCACTTGAAGTAATAAACTTCGTAGGAGGTATTCAGTAGGAATATTTACAAGTTTAGTTGAATTGTCAACGGGGGAAATTGTCTTCCGGGGGTAAATGTCCTAGGGGGCAAAAATAGCGTATATAGTAAAGTAGCATTTTTTGCAATAAATGCAAATTTCTATTTGCATTTATAGTCGTAATAGCAATAATAGAATAAATGCTAGAAATCCGGGCTCTAGTAATTACGTACAATTACGTTCAATTACGTACACAACATTCAGTAGGTATGTTTACAAGTTTAGTTGAATTGTCAACGGGAGAAATTGTGTTCCGGGGCTAAATGTCCTAGTGGGGCAATTGTCCCAGGGGGGAATTGACAACGGGGGAAATTGTCCTAGAGGGCAATTGTCCTAGGGGGCAATTGTCCCAGGGGGCAATTAATTACGGGGGGCAATTGTCCTCCGGGGAAAATTGTCCTGATACGGTCATCCCCGTCTTGTCATTTTCCTTTCCCATCTCTTTAAATGTAAGTCTTCTTGTAACATTGTCATCGTATTTATTTACATATATATTGTATCCCTCATACCTTACTAGTATTGTTCTTGCAAACAATTGTCACCATTTCTGTATTTATGTAACTTTTGTAATCTTGTCCCTATTACTGTAATTATGTAATTTTTGTTATTTCGGTTAACTCTTCAAAATGTCTTCATGAAGACGAAACGTTGAGCTCAAATAATGAAAATAATGAAGAATACAATAATTAAGTTTCATTTCACCCGGTTAACGGCAAATCTATAATAAGGAAAATCAAGAATAAGAGGAAAAAACTGAATAGCTACAACAATGCTGTCGTTTTTAACTCCACGTGCATTATAGAGATCCTGCTCCCCACTTTTACAAATATATATATATATATATATATATATATACATACATACATACATACTGTATATACATACATTCATACATACATATACCAAGGTTTTTCCCCCTTACAAAGGAGGTAGCCAAAAAGGGAAAGGCATAAAATCATTCCCACACATTCCATCCCTGAATACACTCCACACCCCTCCACCCTCCCTCTTATCTTAGCACCTCCTGGATGACGGGTCATCCCTGCACCTTGTCCACTGCCCTGGGTCAGAAGCAGTGTCGCAAGACACAGCACGTCCACAGCAAGGCCGCTTCATTAAATCGGCGACCCCCCCCTCCGTCCCCCCATGCATAAAAGGAGAAGACAGGGAGAAATCCCTTCGGGTTGCGTCAAATTTTGGTCACACATACTACCCCACCCCCCATCCCCCGCCCATTCCACCTCATGCATCACAACATCACCCATATACAACCATTCTCAATTCACCCCTGTCTTCTGTCCTCTCAGGTCCTTCCTCAACAGACATTCCCCTCTTCCCCAAAGCCCCCTTTACCTCATCCATCCACCTCATCCTAGGACGTCCCCTCATGTTCACTCCCTCCACATCTGCCTTCCATACCTCTTTTACTAGTCGTTCTCCACTCATTCTTTCAATGTGTCCAAACCATCCTAATACTCTTTCATCAACCCTATCTCCCAACTCCTCTTCCACCCCCGTTTTCCTCCTCACCTCCTCATTTCTCACTCTATCTAGCCTAGTAACCCCATCATACTTCTCAGAAACCTCATCTCAAACACATTCAAACCCCTTCTCTCTTCCTCTCTTATGTTCCATGTTTCTGCCCCATACAGTGCTGTTGGCACAATCACTCCTTAATATAGTCTCCTCTTAGCATCCATTTCCAAATGTCTATTACTCATTACACTC
>NC_134783.1:11876920-11886920 GCF_046742065.1 Oratosquilla oratoria
AGGTTCAAGATCCAGTGGAGTGAGTGAGTGAATATATATATATATATATATATATATATATATATATATACATATATATGTATATATATATATATATATATATATATATATATATATATATGTATTATCCATCTAGGCAGATGAAGATAGGAGGGTGGTAAAGGAACACAAGTCAGAGATGAGTTTATTTCTCTAACGTTTCGGCTATTTACACCTTCTTCAGAGAGACTAAGTAGTACAAGGGGGTTACAAGATTATATATCGTCCGGAGGACGTCTCCTAGTTAATGGCCTGGTGGACGACCGGGCCGCTGACGATTGATCCGTGGATGGTTGATCCGCTGACGATTGATCAATCGTCAGCGGACCAACCATCCACGGATCAATCGTCAGCGGCCCGGTCGTCCACCAGGCCATTAACTAGGAGACGTCCTCCGGACGATATATAATCTTGTAACCCCCTTGTACTACTTAGTCTCTCTGAAGAAGGTGTAAATAGCCGAAACGTTAGAGAAATATACTCATCTCTGACTTGTGTGTTTCTTTACCACCCTCCTATCTTCATATATACATGTATATATATATATATTATATATATATATATATACATATATATGTATATATATATATATATATATATGTATGTATATATATATATATATATATATAAACGTATTATATATATAATCTTGCATTTTACCTTGTTTTCAATATTTTCGTTTGTAGTTTTGTAAAATAGATTGGAATATGGGCAGAGTATAGGACATTCACAAAAAATATATATATATATTAACCTCTGTTATAGTAATAGGAGGCCATCAGATCAAACAAAAGAAATGCACATGGGAATTTGAAAGAATAGTCACAGAAATTTGAATAAATAAATGCCAAGGAAAACTTCTTCCATTTTCGAAACAATTCTCATTCGTATGAGGCCCGAGGTGAGGACCAAACCAACTTGAATTGATAAGATATGAAATCTGCAAAAGACAGCAAATGATTGCAAGTAATTGTATAATTGCATTTTCCAAATATGCGGTCATAAAAACGAGATTCTTAAATAATATGTATATTCATCTATATATACATACGTACAGTGTGCATATATATACAGTACTTACATACATATACCCATACATACATACATACATACATACATACATACATACATACATACATACATACATACATACATACATACATACATACATACATACATACATACATACATACATACATACATACATACATACATACATACATACATACATACATACATACATACATACATACATACATACATGCATACGTACGTACATACAGATATGTACACATACACGTATGCACCCCCTTTAACCTGCTTTTAATTATTATCTTCCCTCCGTTCCATCCCTTCCTCTCCTTCACTTCGCCTTCCTATTTACCCTCCTTCTCGCCCTCCTCCCATCTCCCCCTCTTCCTCATCCTCTTCCTCCTCCGTACGACTCTCCTGGCTCTCTTCTCCTTCGCCCACTCTTCTTTCACGTCACGTCCTCTTAATTCTCTTTTTTCTCTTCACTTCCTCGAATCAGTCCAATTTTCCTCCAGCTGGTCTCCTCGTCTCTCACTTCGCTCCTGAGGAGGCAGAAGTCCCTCTGGGGAATTAGAGAAGATGGGTCGGGAGTCTGCACAGAGAGCGAGGTTGGGTGTTTGTGGGTGAGGTTGGTTGAGTGAATGTGGTTAATGGGTGAAGGGTGGTGAGGGTGGTTGGGGGAGATTGGGTGGACGGTCGGGGGGGGGAGTGAATGGGTGAATGTGTTTAGGGGTGAGGGAATAAGGGGAAAATGAGGTAGATTGGGTGGAGGTTGGGTTGAGTAAGTGGGTGATGGGGGTTAGGTGAAGGATGAGGTTAGATTGGTTGTGAGAGTGGTGAGAGTTGGTGGGAGTGAGGAGTATGTAGGGGGTGGTTGAGGCCTGGGAGGGAGTAGGTGAGGCGGGTGGAAGAGGTTGGGTGAGGTGGGGGTGAGGTTAGGATGAGGCGAGGAATAAGGTGTGGGTGTTGAGGCATGCGTGGGTGTTGGTATAAGAGATAAAGTGAATAAATTTGCCACCAATGTTTTATCCTAGTTTCCAAGAACCAACAAATAAGTACCTGAACGTAGCGATTCTGGGAGACAGACATCAAAGAGGATCATCTCCCTACACCTGTCAACACCCTTACCAACATCTGGAGGTGTAGGACCGAGAGGCTGGTATTCGGTATCCGGACGGGGTCCAAGGTCTCTATCACCTTCAGTGCGACTATGTCCTTTATTTCTTCACATATAGAGCTAACAACCGGTGACTAATCCCCCTCCTTTTACTATAAGCAAGAGGAATAATAGGAAACTCCAAGGACCGTTGCCGGTGGCTGTGGGGTTTAGAGCTTCCAGTCAGTGAATATCAAGTAATGTTATTCTCTTTTCATCAATCAACACATATATGAGGGT
The DNA here is from genome assembly GCF_046742065.1 of Oratosquilla oratoria. NCBI lineage: Eukaryota > Metazoa > Arthropoda > Malacostraca > Stomatopoda > Squillidae > Oratosquilla > Oratosquilla oratoria. Next base: position 11,879,388 of record NC_134783.1, read on the forward strand.
TGTATACGTACGCCAATGCGCGCGCGCACACACACACACACACACACACACACTCACACACACACACACACACACACACACACACACACACACACACACACACACACACACACACACACACACACACACACACACACACACACACACACACACACACACACACATATATATATATATATATATACATATATATATATATATATATATATATATATATATATATAAATATATATGGTTTTCAATTATTCTGAAATACCCTGTGTATGCATATATATATATATATATATATATATATATATATATATATATATATATATATATATATATATATATATATATCCACCAAGGGATCTTTCCCTCATCTAATGGGGATAGCTGAGTTAAAGCACATACCCTCATCGAACACAAACCAAACCCACGCAACCAGTCCTCCCATCTTACCAATTCTAGGATGAAGGGTAGCCCCTTTCCCTGCCACGCTGTTTGAGTCAAAGGCAATGCAGCTAGGCACAGTTCTTCAGAAGTTGGGCAAGATGATAAAAAAGAAGATATACGTTGTAGTCTTACTTTAATTCTTTTGCGACCGAGGGGTTTCCTTCAAGTGAATTTAGATAAATTCGAGAAAGGCTCGAGATGATGTTTCCTCCTTTTGGTTGCTGAGGGCTTCTCCCTAATTGAATGAAATCGCCTGGTGACAAGTACTTCCAAAGTCATCACCTTTGCCTTATGTACTTGGATAGCAGGGGCAAATGGTAGTCACCGGGGACTGTTGTGACTTGATCACAAGTGACAGTAGGAACGTGATGCTCATTGTGCCACAACAGCAAAAAAGATGTTATAATAGGTTACTGTTTACCAGCACGTTTATCCTTGTGTGGCACAGCAAGAATAAGAAATACGCAGCAATAATTAGGTCGTGGCAACGGGGACTTTTTTCTCTTTACCATAAGACTTTTTTTTTCAAGAAAAAAGTTTCCTACACGGAATCGCGGAGGAGGAGAGGAAGGAGGAAGAGGAGGATGAGGTGGAGGAAGAAAAGGATGAAAAGGAAGAGGAGAAGGAGGAAGAGGAAGAAGTGGAGGCGAAGGAAGAAGAGGATGAAGAAGAAGACAAGGAGGAGGAAGAAGAGTAGGAGGAGAAGGAGGAAGAAGAAAAGGAGGAAGAAGAAGAGGAGAAGGAGGAGGAGGAGGAGGAGGAAATGGAGGAGGCAGAGGGAGAGGAGGATGAAGAAGAGGAAAGGTAGGAGGAAGAAGAGGAGGAAGAGGAGGAAGTGGAGGAAGAGGGTGAAGAGGATGAGGAGGAAGAGAAGGAAAAGATGAAGAGGAGCAGGAGGAGGAGGAACAGGAGAGGGAGAAGGAAGAGGAGGAGGAAGAGAAAGAGGAGGAAGTGGAGGAAGTGGATCAGGAGAACCTTTTCACAAAGGTCAGGAAATTGGAGTACAGGTTCTTCATTACTCTCAGGAAGCGAAGGCATTTCAACCAACACTATGGAAGGGTGAATAGGACAAAGGGTCGTCGATAATGGAGGTCGAAATTTAATCGAGGCGGTCCATAATGCCCTCTGCTACCTACCGGGGGTTCTACAGGGATGAATAAAAATCGCCTGACGGCCGCAAGAACAAAAAGTCTTTGCTACTTTTGTGTGATGGTAACGTTAAGGGGCTATCCCGCTGGTCTATCTTTCCTCACACATCCTACATTGGGATAACTAGAATATGATTCGCTTACCGAAATCTACTCTTCTCTAAGAACATTTAAACAATATGTCTAACATTCGTATAGGCCTACAGTCTTTTACTTCATCTTTCAGCTTTGCTATAAATGACGGAAAGATAATTTGATACTTAGAGATTTGAAAGAACAAAATATTGTAAACAAAGTATTCAAACGAACTCTCAACTAGCGATGCTAGTAAAGCCCGTGGAAGCCCAGTGTGATAGTCTCTTCATCGGAAGCGTTCTGGTCTCGCATTTGCTTAGCTGTGGGTTCAAATCCTGTCCTCCTCTCAGATTTCCAGCAATGGCTGTTACTTACCCCAAAAGTCCAAGAAGCATATAAGGAAAAGTTGACGGCTTCGGCTATAGCTACTCAGCTCTTTCTAGTGTAGGCTCCTCATCTTCTATTACGTCCCTTCGACCATAGAGAGTACCACAGTGCCACGGATATGAGTAAAGTATTTTGGTGCCAACCCAAGCGAGAGGAACAGTACCTCACAATATAAAAGGTCCCACACTCACATTCATAGATAAAGCTACGATCTTCGAATAGATCATAGAAAATAATTATGAAGTATTTTACATCCTGTGTAGTGAAGGGTTCTGGTAGAGGTTAAGGAAGTGGTGTTGACTCCTTATTTTGGAGGGATGGAGGGATGGATGGATGGAGAAAGGGAGGGAGTGAGTGAGAAGTGAAGTCATCATGGCGTTCATATAGTTGGAGTCAATGACATTCATGTGAAAACTACCGTGGAGAATGACCCTCGATATCACAATACGGAAGAGGAAGACGGGAAGGAGGAAGATGAAGAGGAGGAGGAAGATGAAGAGGAGGAGAAAGATAAAGACGTGAATGGAGATGAGGAGGAGGAAGGTGAAGAGGAGTAGGAAGAGGGAAAGATGGAGAATATCTCTCGATGTCACGGTACGGAGAAAAAGGAAGAAGATAAATAAGGAAAAATTGATAGGAGAAAGAAAAGGGAAAAGAGCTGTAGGAGAAGGAGGAGGGGAAGATGAAGAGGAGGTGGAAAATGGAAAAGAGCTGTAGGAGAAGGATGAATAGGAGTAAAAAAAAAATAGAAAAGGGTGTGATGGGAGAGAGATCAGGAAGAAATGTAGGAGGAAGAATAAAAGCTATAGGAGGAGGAAGAGGAAGGGGAAGAAAAGAATAAAGAGGCAAAAGGGAGAGCAGGAAAAGGAGATATAGAAACAGGATGAAGAATAAGAGAAAAAGAGTAAAGAAAAGAAAAAATAGAAGGTATAAAAGGAAGAATAGAGGGAGTAATAGGGACAAGGTGCAATAAATGAAATAATAGGAAAAACAATATGAAGAGCAGGAGGATGAAAAAAAAGTAAAACAGGAAGAGGAGGAGGGGGAGAAGAAAGAAGATTCTTCCATTGAGATCGTAGCAACGGTTGGTGTCCCACACAGTGAGCCTTGAAGCATAACTGCAGAGGAAGTAGAAGGACGAGCCCTAAATGAGCCTAAGAAGATCTTGATGGGTCCTTAGAATTGTTTCATAGGTCTCAGTGGTTTCTGAGCTCCCAGAGGACTCCAGGCAACTCAAAGAAATTATGAGACATCTCAGAATGGTTCCAAAAGCTATCAAATTATCCTAACATGTTTCTGTGGTGTTTGAAGTCCCACAGAATTCCATATAACGTAAAAGAAACCATGAGATATCTCACAAGAGTTTTAGAGGTTCCCAAAAGGTTCTTGTGGTGACAGCGACTCCGAAGGATTGAAGGGCGCAGAGTTCACAGTGGGAATTTGAAATATCCCTATAAATGTAAGTGGTATTAGAAGATCACCCTAAAGCTTATAAGTGCACCTAGTACCGGGGATTCTAGAGATCTTTTGGGATTTCTACTGTTTACCTGTTTCTGTTCCCAAAGAAGAAATTTCCAGGGCTTTCTGTGGTGTCTTAAGTCCTACAAAGATATTCTGAGACACTACGAGAGCTTATGAAGTTTTCCAGGGGGTTTCTGTGGTGTCTGAGGTCCTACAAGAGCCATATAACCCAATGATATTCTGAGACACCTCGTGTGTTCCTAAACTTTTCTAGCCCTCCTTTGTATTTCAGTTAGAGCCTCAGAGAATCTTAGAGGTTCTCAGTGCCTTTGAGAAAGTCACACATACCTCCTGGAAGAGTCTTGAAGGGTTTCTGTTACTACAAAGTGATTCGAAAGAATCTGATACGTTCTAGGGTTCAAGAAAGCCCAGTAGGTTTACGGTATTGAATAGCTCACTCCACTTGTATATTACTTTTTTTTTAGCGCGAAAATATTTTATTCAGCACAGGGAAGAACCCAAGACGCCGAGGGATTGGAAGAATGACTCAGAGTTCACAGAAGGAATATGGAATATCCGGAGAATTGTAGGAAGTATCGAAAAATCCCCCTACAGATTTCAAGTGTGCCTAGTACTGAGGATTGTAGATGTCCTTTGGGATTCCTACGGTTCAGTAGTTTCTGTTTCCATGGAAACCAACAGGGTCCAGCTCAATGTGACACAAAGAGGAAAAGAAGAGTGACAGAAGGAAAACAGGAAAATTGGTTAAGTATAAAGAAAAGGAAAATAATCGAGTACAGAAGCGGAAGGAGGAGAGGAGAGAAGACAAGGAAACAAGTTCATTAGTTTCTCACATTGTACTATGAACCAACCCCGTACTTCGATGGATAACCCTTGATGAAACCCTAGGGCTAACAAGACTATTACCATTAATATTGTATTAATTATGGTAATGGACAGAATGAATAAGGAGTGAGCATATGCTTTAGCTCGGCCACACCTGTGAAAAAAGGGAAAGGGTCTTTTGGTGTATGCATTTATTAACATTATTTATATTATTATTGTCATCACTATTATTGTCATTATTATAATTATTTCTGTTACTACTATTCTTACTATCTTTATCATTATTGTTAATATCATTATCATTATTATTATTATTATTATTATTATTATTATTATTATTATTATTATTATTATTATTATTATTATTATTATTATTATTATTATTATTATTATTATTATTATTATTATTATTATTATTATTATTATTATTATTATTATTATTATTATTATTATTATTATTATTATCATTATTATCATTATTATTATTATCATTATTATTATTATTATTATTATTATTATTATTATTATTATTATTATTATTATTATTATTATTATTATTATTATTATTATTATTATTATTATTATTATTATTATTATTATTATTATTATTATTATTATTATTATTATTATTATTATTATCATTATTATTATTATTATTATCATTATTATTATTATTATTATTATTATTATTATTATTATTATTATTATTATTATTATTATTATTATTATTATTATTATTATTATTATTATCATTATTATTATTAGTATCATTATTATTATTATCATTATTATTATTATTATTATTATTATTATTATTATCATTATTATTATCATTATTATTATTATTTTTTCTTTTCTTTTATTATTATTATTTTATTATTATTATTATTACATACATACATATACCAAGGCTTTTTCCCCCTTACAAGGGAGGTAGCCAAAAATAAAAAGGCATAAAACCACTCCCACCCATTCCATCCCTGAATACACTCCACACACCTCCACCCTCCCTCTCATCTTAGCACCTCCTGGATGACGGGTCATCCCTGCACCTTGTCCACTGCCCTGGGTCAGAAGCAGCGTCGCAAGACACAGCACATCCACAGCAAGGCCGCTTCATTAAATCGGCGACCCCCCTTCTCCGTCCCCCAATGCATAAAGGAGAAGACGGGGAGAAATCTATTCGGTCTGCGTCAAAAATTGCTCACACACACTACCTCACTCCCATCCCCCCGCCCATTCCACCTCATGCATCACATCATCCATATACAGTCATTCTCCATTCACCCCTGTCTTATGTCCTCTCCCGTCCTTCCTCAACAGACATTACCCTCTTCCCCAAAGCCCCCTTCACCCCATCCATCCACCTCATCCTAGGACGTCCTTTCATGTTCACTCCCTCCACATCTGCCTTCTATACCTCTTTTACTAGTCTTTCTTCACTCATTCTTTCCATGTGTCCAAACCATCCTAATACTCTTTCATCAACCCTATCTCCCAACCCCCTTTCCACCCCTGTTTTCCTCCTCACCTCCTCATTTCTCACTCTATCCTGCCTAGTAACTCCCATCATACTTCTCAGAAACCTCATCTCAAACACATTCAAACTCCATGTTTCTGCCCCATACAGTACTGTTGGTACAATCACTCCTTCATATAGTCTCCTCTTGGCATCCATTCCCAAATGTCTATTCCTCATTACACTTTTTAATCCACCAAGGTATTTACTCACTTCTCTCAATCTACATTCTACCTCCACCTTCACTCCACCTTTTCCTGCCACATTCGCACCCAAGTATCTAAAACTCTCCACTTCCTCCAGTCGCTCTCCCTTAATGCTCACTTCCAGTCTACTGCCACTTTCACCCCTTGTGCATCTCATCAACTTATTTTTACCCACATTTATCTTCAGCTTTCTTCTATCACACACTCTCCCAAACTCTGTCACCAACTTCCTCAATCCCTCCTCCGATCCTGCCACAAGCGCAGTGTCGTCCGCAAACAACAGCTGGCTCACCTCCCACTTTACTCCATTTTCTTTAACCATCTCCAATCCCTGACCCACTACCCTTGCATTTACCTCTCGCACTACCCCATCCATGTATAAGTTGAACAGCCTGGGCGACATGACGCATCCTTGACGAAGTCCCACCTTTACCTCGAACCACTCACTCTCTCCATTTCTAATCCTGACATAAGCTCTACTACTCTCATAAAAACTCTTGACAGCTCCTAGAAGCTTTCCTCCTATCCCGTATATCCGCAAAACCTCCCACAGTGCCTTTCTGTCTACCCTGTCGTAAGCCTTTTCCAGGTCCATAAAGGCCCAAAAAACATCCTTCCCCTTTCCTATAGCTTTCTCACATATTTGTCTTACCACAAAGATCTGATCTACACAACCTCCACCCGTCCTAAATCCACACTGTTCCTCACCAATTACTCCCTCTGTTCCTCTCCTAATCCTCTCAATCAAGATCCTCCCATAAGCCTTCCCAACTACACTCAACAAGCTAATCCCTCTGAAACTACTACATTCACACTTGTCCCCTTTTCCCTTGTAAAGTGGAACTATACAGGCACTCCTCCATTCCTCCGGCACTCTACCCTCTCTCCAGCAAACGTTAACTAACCTCACCAGCCAGTCCACCATCACTGTACCTCCTTTTTTTAGACATTCTGCATGGCATCCATCCAGACCAGGTGCCTTACCTGCTTTCATCATCTTAACAACTGCCTTCACTTCATACTTCCTTATTTCTCCTCCATTTTCCTCACTCATCACTCTCATTTTCTTAGCATTTCCCACTGCAACTATCTTTCCCTCCCTATCCTCCTTCACATTTAGCAAGTCCCTAAAATATTCTGCCCATCTTCCCCTTACTGCCTTCTCTTCCATTATCATCTCTTCATCTGCACCTTTTATCTTTCTTTTCTACTTGATTCGCCTCCTCTTCCTCTCTTAATTTCTTTCCAAAACATCTTTTTATTTATTTCAAAATTTTCTGTCATACTCTTACCCCACTTTACATCTGCTCTACTCTTTGCCTCCTTTACCTTTTGCTTTACTTCTCTTTTCTTTTCTTTGTACCTCTCATATGATTCCCTCGTCCTATTTTGTAACCAATCTGTGAAAGCTCGCTTCTTCTCTTTTACAACCTTCTTTGTTTCCTCATCCCACCAT
>NC_134783.1:11894420-11899420 GCF_046742065.1 Oratosquilla oratoria
TAAATGTCGAAAAAAGAGAAGTTAAACCTATACGACTATTAGACACATTGTTGAATTATTCGTAGGAAAGTCTAGAATACTGTAAACGAAGTCGTCTTCCAACTTTTCAAATTCACAACATCTAACGAGAATCTTGAATGTATGACCAGGACTTTAGGGACAATTTTGCGGAAGCATGGAAGAGTTGCAAAGGAGAGATGTAAAGAGGGCAGCAACAGAGGGAAAGAAAGTAAAAGTTAAAAGTGCTTAGTATTCTTTTCTTTTCCAGTGGATATTAGTTTTCAATCATAAGAAAATGCTGCATGAGTCTGCTCCGTAGAGGTATCACTAAATAAACAAATCAGCCATCCTGAGTTCACTGCTGAACAAAAGCCTGCTTCATAGCATTCCATGAATCACACAACCGTGCCATCCACTGCCACGTCACTCCTGCAAACTTCTCAATCTCGTCTCTCCACCTTCTGTCTGGTCTCCCTCTTCCACGCTTCTTATCTCGCGGCGTCTACTTAGTAACCCACTTTTTCCATCGCTCATCAGTCGTTCGCACCAACTTACCTGCCCAATTCCATTTCCTCTTTTTTACTGGCTCCACAATATTTTTCACTCTAGTCTGCTCTCTCACCGAACTTGCTCTCTCCATTCTCCTCTATGCAGTCCTTAGCTTTGTTTCCATCGCCCTCGTCAGCTTCCAAGTCTCACACCCGTAGATTATTGCTGGTAGAATGCATTGATTGTAAACTTTACGTTTCAAACATAAAGGTAGAGAGCCTCTCAGGATTTTATTATACTTACCAAACACTTTCCAACCAATTTTAATGTGTCATTTTATTTCATTATCATGATCTTTTGTCACCTTCACCATCTGGCCTAAATAATTATACTCTTCAACTTCCTCAAGACTCTCACCATCAATCACAATCTCTTTACTTTGAAATTTCGTATTGAACATTACTTTGGTTTTACTCTTATTCGTTTTAAACCTACTTTGAGACTTCCCTTGTTTAGAACGCTCACCATATCTTGCAAGTCTTCTGCTCTTTCTGAAATAAGAATAATGTCATGCGCAAATCTTAGGTGGTTCAAATATTCGCCATTTATCTTCAAACCTTTCTTTTCCCAACTCAGCCTTCTAAAAATATCTTCCAAACAAACTGTAAATAATTAGAGTTAAATTGTATCACCTTGCCGTACTCCTTTCTCGATCTTGATCTTTTCTGTATCTTTATGTAGTCGAATTATAGCGGTATCTTTCGCATAATTTTTTTTTCTAAAGCTTTTACGATCTGTTCGTAACGAGTTTGCGTAACGAGTTTAGTATTGCTATTTGTTCTACCGAGTCAAAGGCCTTCTCGCAATCTACAAAAGGTAGACACAGAGGTATATTGTATTCTGTCGTTTTCTCAATTAGTTAGTTTATCGCCTGCAAATTGTCTAGAGTCGAATATCCGCTCCTAAAGCCTGCCTGCCCTCTCGGTTGGTTTCCATTTAAAACTTTACTTAGTCTATTTGTAAGGATTTTGGAGAAAACTTTATATACGTTTGATAGCAAGCTAATCGGTCGACAGTTACTAAGGTCCTTTTGGTCTCCTTTTTTATGAGGCAAAATCACTATAGCATTGCACCTCACATCAGGAACGCTTTCTTGACGTAAGCACTGGGTGTGCAACTGAGTTAATTTTATATGAACTAATTTACATGGGTCTTTCAATGGATCTATTAATATACCATCTTCCCCAGGTGCTTTTCCTCGTTTCATAGTTTTTAGAGTAAATTCTACTTCTCCCTTTGTAATCTCTGGTACACTACTAACGTCTACATATGAATTTACTGACTCAACTACGGTCTTCGACGAGTAAAGCACTAGGTAGAATTCCTCTACTCTTTTTACCATTTTGTCTCTACATTTAATTATTTCTCAATTTCTATCTTTCAAACATTTCATTTGCTGCCTTCCTAAAGTATGTCTGCGCTCGGTCACTTTAATACTTTTACCTCTCCGAATAGTTTCCTCTATTTCACCCATGATTCTCCTTTTCTCTGATCTTTGTCTTTTGATGATAAGCTTGTTTAGTTCTACTCTTTTTATTTCGTCTCTTCTGCTTTTAATCTGCATGGTCCTTCTTCTTTTAATTAGGTCACTTGTAGCTTTGAAGTATTTCTTTTCTCTAATGTTTCTTTGTACTTCCTACTTTCTCTACCGATTCCCTAATGATATTCAGTAAATTCAAATTAATATCTTCCACGCTGTCCTTGTTAGTTCTTAAAGCTTCGAATCTATTTTTATTTTCTAACTGAAATTTCTTTTCAGTTAAGATAAGAGGGAGAGAGGAGGGTGGAGGGGAGTGGAATATATAGGAAATGGAATAGGTGGGAGTGGTTTCTATGCCTTTTTCTTTTTGACTACCCCCCATGTAGGGGGAAAAAGCCTTTGGTATATGTATGTATGTATGTATGTATGTATGTATGTATGTATGTATGTATGTATGTATGTATGTATGTATGTATGCATGTATGTATGTATGTATGTATGTATGTATGTATGTATGTATGTATGTATGTATGTATGTATGTGTGTATGTATGTATGTATGTATGTATGTATGTATGAATGTATGTATGTATGTATGTATGTATGTATGTATGTATGTATGTATGTATGTATGTATGTATGTATGTATGTATGTATGTATGTATGTATGTATGTATGTATGTATGTATGTATGTATGTATGTATGTATGTAACTGAAATTACTTATTATTATCCTTAACCTTTGCAAGGCTTATTTTCTTTTTTAAAACTAGTTCATTTTTCTCGGCTTTGAAATTGAATTTAATGTGCAACCTACCATTCTATGGTCACTACCTGTTGACTTTATTTATCACCGTAACATTGCTAACGCTTTTGCTCTCATCTAATATGAAGTCTATTTCGTTCTTTGTTGTTCTATTTGGACTTCTCCACGTCCATTTACGACCTACACGCTTTTGGAAGAAAGTGTTCATTATCCTCATGTTGTAGTTCTCTACAAAACTTACTAACATCTCGCCTCTATCATTTTTTTCACCTACTCCAAACTTCCCAATGCGCGTAGAGGTATTACTAAGATCACTAAATATATTGACGAGGTACTGGGGTTGGATCAGCTGTAAAATCGTTTCCCCAATGAAGGATTTTTCACACCCCTTCATTGGGGAGGAATCACGCGATCTAAAAACCCGGATACGAGAACACCGATACGATGTCCGCCATGTTTTCACCACCAATGCGTGTTGCACACAGGAATAGTAGCAACCACTTGATGGACTGGAAAATGCAGAAGTTCTAGTACATGAACCCGACAATATCCGTAGAAAATGCTTGGAAGCAGCCATCATACAAGGAACTAACACAATTGAACAAAAATAGTGGCATGTTTCATATCTCACCCCACCTAATTCCTTTAATCCCCGTTGCCCACAAAATCTTAAGCTATCCCTAGTCCCCCCCCCCGTAGATATTTGCCCACTTTTTTTCTTCTTCTTCTTCTTCTTCTTCTTCTTCTTCTTCTTCTTCTTCTTCTTCTTCTTCTTCTTCTTCTTCTTCTTCTTCTTCTTCTTCTTCCTTTTGTTCTTCGGTTGTGAGCTAATGTCCTTCATCCAACCAATTGGTCCATCTTATCCTTAACTTTTCCTGTTCCCAGATATTTGGTCCATCTTGCCCTTAACCTTTCCTAATATTTAGTGACCCTTCCCCCTATCTCCCTTCCTCTTTCCCTCCCCCTCCCTCCCCCCGTTCCCCAGTTCTTAGTATTTAATCTCAGTCATGCGTATTACGACTATGCACTTGAAAAAGCTGTAACGTGGTGTTTATTTCGATATACTTGTCGGCAACTGACACTTTCATGCACATTGGATAACATGTGAGGTGTGGTGGCGTAGGACTGGATAACATGTGAGATGTAACAATGTAGGATTGGATAACACTTGAGATGTGGCATTGTGAGTTGGCGTAACACATGAGATGTGGTGGCATGAGATCGGATAACACTTGATCTATGACGACGGGAGATGGGTAACACGTGAGATATGGCGATGTGAGATGGGGTAGCATGGGAGATTTGACAACGTGAAAGTGTGTAACACCTGATACATGACCACGTGAGATAGGATAACATGTGAGATACGAAAACGTGAGATTGGAAAACATGTGTGGTATGACAACATAAAATGTGGCAACACGTGAGATGTGACCACGTGAGAAGGTGTAACATGTGAGATATGACAACGTGAGACAGGGTAACACGTGAAATGTGGTACAGTGGAACTGGATAGCATATAAGGTAACGCTATGAGATTGAATAATATGTAAGGTATGACAACGTGAGATGGTGTAAAACGTGAGAAGGCATCGTGGGGTAACACGTGAGATTTGGCAACGCTGTAAATAAGGCAAATTGCCTTGGGACATTGGGAAGGGATCCCAGGTATGTTTTGATCTTATCAAGAAGAAGCCCTATATCTAGAGAAGGGTGTGGCTGAGGCGCTCTATATCGACCGTCTAGGTACTTGACCGTATCGGTCAATTCTTGATTAGTGTTAGGAGATTGAGAGACTTATGGGTGTGTCCTTTACTATAAGTGTTAGAATAGTTGTTGATGTGTTAGGTTTATGTTGTATGAAAAGGGTCGTGTGTGTGTGTGTGTGTGTGTGTGTGTGTGTGTGTGTGTGTGTGTGTGTGTGTGTGTGTGTGTGTGTGTGTGTGTGTGTGTGTGTGTGTGTGTGTGTGTGTGTGTGTGTGTGTGTGTGTGTGTGTGTGTGTGTGTGTGTGTGTGTGTGTGTGTGTGTGTGTACATACACATACAACATTTTGACAGCTATATTTACATTACGTCACTAATCCGTCTTTGGATTCGATGACCTGGTATCGTGATGGTTGATTGTGATTGTGGAGTTCAAGCTGGATCTAAAGCGTCTTGATGCTGTGTACCAACATATCCCCGTAAGAGGTGATTAAGTTGAAAA
>NC_134783.1:11919420-11926920 GCF_046742065.1 Oratosquilla oratoria
AAGTCTAAGTCCAACAAAGTGGACGAGTTCTAGCAAAGCTAGACTAAGATATGAGATTAGTGCAATGGGACTCTGGTTTAAGCAGAGACCAGAATGATTCGAGAAAATACAAGTCGAGATGAAACTACGACTATAAGGTCTAAGTCCAACGTAGTGGACGAGTGCATGAGTCCAGCTTGACCGTTACAAGCAATGATATATATAGACTCTTCTCCGTAAGATCCGGAGAGATGCCAAGTGTCGCTAGACGCGACGATTAACAAGAGTGTTTAGGAATACTTCCTAGTACATACACGGATATTCTTTACATCAATGAATAGAAAATAATATTTGATAAAGTTACCTTGTCAATCTTAGATAAGCAGAAACTTAATAGTTTTTATATGAATATCTATACGTACGTAAATGTAAGTTGGACGCAGTTGCCAAAATATTGGTTCACATGATAATTTCCAGAGCGCGCGTAAGCTATGCACGTTCTCACGCCGGTGTTTCGGCGTCCGAATACAACGGTAATGTGCAATTTATCTTAATCTTACGTAAATCAATTCCTAAGATTGACAAGATAGATCAACAAAACAACACACATACATAAATCTATATGCAAAGTATGGAATAGTTTGTCAAAGCACAAAAAAGAACGAAATACGTCCGATGAATAGAATTCATCACTTTAAGAGTCTCTAGACGTCGATTTACCTCACGTAGGCACAGATCTTTCTCACCGGCGTCCGAAGACTAAAAGAATATGTAATTTCTCTTATCTTACGTAAATCAATTCGTAAGATTGACAAGAGAGATCCACAAGACAATACACATACATAAATCTATATGCAATGTATAGAATAGGTTTGACAGAACACAAAAAGGATGGAATACATCATAAATATATAATTCATCACTTTAACAGTTTTTATACGTCGATTACAGACAGTTGGATGTCGAGAGTCTACCAAGCCTACCGTGGGAACGGCCGGCATATACCAAGTTACACATACGCACATGTGCGCATGTGCGTCTGAATGAAATCTTCACTACGACGAGCCTGTAGTCGTAACTATATATATATACATATATATATATATATATTAATATATATATATATATATATATATGTGTGTGTGTGTGTGTGTGTGTGTGTGTGTGTGTGTGTGTGTGTGTGTGTGTGTGTGTGTGTGTGTGTGTGTGTGTGTGTGTGTGTGTGTGTGTGTGTGTGTGTGTGTGTGTGTGTGTGTGTGTGTGTGTGTGTGTGTGTGTGTGTGTATGTGTGTATGAATGTATGTACTTCTTTTCCAACCAGCACCCACCTCTACCTCCCAGCCTCACTCCATCTACATCGATGGGACTCAACTGAAAAATGCGAAGAAGTTCAAATATCCCGGCAGCACCATTAGCAACGAGGATAGTGTGGACAAAGAAATCTATGCCAGAATCTGCAAAGCCAGCCAAGCACTTGTCAAGCTCAGAATACGAGTCCTGAACTATCGAAACGTTAGACTTTTTACCAAACTGAAAGTGTACAGGGATTCGGTCCTTACCAGCGTTCTTTATGGCTGTGAGTCATGGACCATGTATAGTCGAATCCTGAAGCAGCTAGAGCGCTTTCACATGAGCAGCTTAACCCTTTACAGGTAAAGGTCTTTTTGGGAAACACCTCAGGTAAAGCGGGGTCTGACAGACCCCCCCCCCCAAAAAAAAAAAAAATACTTCCACTGCATTTATTGACATAGAAATCGAAACATATGTACTTCAATTTATCTTCTTACATTTACATGCTTGAAAGTGAGCATAATTGTTAGAAATATTTTTTAATGAAAATTACAGAAAATGATAAAAAAAATAAGGTATTGCTGACTTTAGAGGGTACTTGACTGAAAACAGGAAATGTGAAGCGATTGGTCATCATCATTTTGTAGAGACCAATGTCTCAACGATCTTTAAGGAAAAACAGAGCTACAACAAATTAATAATAAATGTGTTTCAAAAAAACATAAAATCTGAAAAAATCGTAGGTAATTTGTTTTACCCCAAACACGAAAAAAAAAAAAAAATCACTGCATTTAGTGACATAGAAATAAAAAAATATGTACTCCAACTTATCTTCTTCCATTTACATGCTTGAAAGTGACTATAATTGTTAGAAATATTAAAAAAAAAAAAATGAAAAGTAAGGTATTCCGGACTTTAGAGGGTACTTGACTGAAAACAGGAAACGTGAAATGATTGGTCATCATCATTTTGTAGAGACTAATGTCCCAACTATCTTAGGAAAAGTAGAGCCACAACAAATGAATAATACTCGTAAGTGTGTTTCATAAACCATAAAATCTGAAGAAAAAAAAATTGAGGTAATTATTTTGACATTGTGATACTGAAGAATCTAATTGCAGTCATTGCAGATGGGGGTTGAATGTTCCTGACACACTGATCTTTTACAGTGTAAGCAATAGTTACCCAGAATAACGACAAAAAAAAAATGATAATGAACATAAAACTATGATTCCCTAGTCAACACAATTACGATGCATTCCAAATAATACCATCACCATCGAAAACAAACAAAATTCAACATATCAGTCATAAAAAATGATAAAAAAGAAGAAATTCTTATTTACCCATAAGTATAAATGATAAAACATTTATATGACATGAAAAAAACTCAGGTAAAGTGGGGTCTAACAAACCCCACGCTACTCACACCTAAGGTAAAGTGGGGTCTGACGGGCCCAAAAGCTCTATAAAGCTTATATAGAGCAAGATTCTGGAATGACCCTATCACCCCCTTAAACTACTCCACTCATCAAGAAGGTAGAGGGGAGAACATATCTACTGTATATGCAATATATAAGTATATCAAAAGTAAAAAACAAAAAAGCATGGGGTCTGTCTGACCCCACTTGACCTAAGTCGGGTTAAGATCCATTCTAAATATCAAATGTCAAAACCAAGTCACAAATCTGGAGGTGTTCGACCGTGCAGAGGTGACCAGCATCGAGCCCATGATCCTCAAAAGTCAGCTCCGATGGGTGGGACATGTCATTCGAATGGATGATTACCACCTCACCAAACAACTCTGGTATAGGGAACTTAGCTCAGGGAAGAGAAACACAGGTAGACCTCGCAAGCCCTTTAAAGACTGCGTGAAGATACACCTCACCCACATTAACATTCCACAAAAAAAGCTTGAAACCGAAGCTTCGGAGAGACCTCAGTGGCGTTACATCTCCCTGCAGGCCCAGACCGTTATTGAGGACCCACGCAGGGAAAACGCTAAGAAGGCAAGAGCGAGGCGCAAGGGCACGTCATCACAGCCTCCAAGCAATGAACAATTCCCCTGCCCCCACTGCCCCCGCGTCTGCCGTTCGAGAATTGGCCTCATAAGCCACCTCCGATCCCATAACAGGCGAAATCAACGGACTACCATCATATATTTATACTTATATGTATATGTTAAGTATATAATATATATTCATATGTTTATAAATATGTGCATATGTATATATATCTATATACGATTATATATATATATATATATATATATATATATATATATATATTATATATATATAATCACGAAGAACCCAGTCGGAATAAAAGGAAACTTTAGAAGGAAGTGTAACTTCTATATTTCGGCTAATAGCTATGGCCCTCTTCAGGAAAGGTACTTTCCTGAAGAGGGCTATAACTATTAGCCGAAATATAAAAGTTACACTTTCTTCTAAAGTTTCCTTTTATTCCGACTGTGGGTTCTTCGTGATTATTATTTACAAATGTGCTACAACATTTTGTCTAAGTCAGAGGTTCCCAAACTATCTTACCTGACGCCATTACCCTTTTTGCTTCCAGTAGACCCGCACGCCCCAACTCCTTCTTTTGTTCATGTGAAATGATTCTTGCATTTATTTTTTAACATTGTTCAGGAAAACAGATTTCTGTTTGTATCAAATTTTAATAATGAAAGCCATTCAAACAAATAATAGTACATTCCAGAGACATTTTTCTAAGTAACTAAAAACGAAACATATGGTTCAAAGGGAGCAAAAAAAAAAAAAAAAAAAAGTTTGAGCATTAGCAAATTGGCAAAATTGACTTGCAGTTTTAAGAATAGATAATTTGAAAACATGACATATAATATTTGGAAAGACTCATGGCACTAAGGCACAATTTATGAAATAATTTAGTGAGATGGATGCTGCTGATTCTTCCTCACAAGGTTAGAAATTCTAGGATTGAAGTATTGGGAGTTTGTGACGAGTCCCTCAGTGGCGTCAGTGTGGTTGAAATCGGTGACGTGTCCAAAAGGTGTAAGGAGAATTAGCTTATTAGAAAACGGGTTGGAGTGACTGCTATAATTATACTTTGTATGCATGTAATGGCAGATATTTATTCTTTGAATGATTTTATTATTCTAATTCAACAATTTTTTTTGAGCAGATGAATTCACGCCCCCTTGTATCCTCCTCACGCCTTCTTAGGGGGCCGCGCCCCATAATTTGGGAACCACTGGTCTAAGTGATATATATATATATATATATATATATATATATATATATATACATATATATATATATATACATATATATATGTATATATATACACATATATATATATGTATATATATATAAACACACATACACACACCCTCGAACACACACACACACACACACACACACACACACACACACACACACACACACACACATACACACACACACACACACACACACACACACACACACACACACACACACACACACACACACACACACACACACACACACACACACACACACACACACACACACACACACACACACGCACACACACCTACACACACACACACACACACACACACACACACCTATATATATATATATATATATATATATATATATATGTATATATATATACATATATATATATACTGTATATATAATATATATATATATATTTATATATATATATATATATATATGGGGGGAAAGAATACTGCCACCAAGTAATTCCACTTGGATCTTAAGAGGCGAGAAGAAAAGGACGGGGAGTGAGACTAGGCATCCTTCTCCTTGTAGTCCCACAGGGGACATTCCTAAACAAAAAAGTAAAGGCATAAGAGGGTCTGGGAGTTTTCCGACCAGCACCCTAAGGTTTGGGTCTTTTAATGTGCGTGGATGTGGTATAGATGAGAGTAAAAGGGAAGAGATAGGTAGTATGTTTGTGAGAAGAAAGATGGATGTGTTGGCTTTGAGTGAAACTAAGTTGAAAGGAAAGGGTTAGTGTAAGTTTGGGAGTGTAAGTGGGAGGTTATCAGGAGTGCAGAGAGGGCGAGGGAGGGAAGGGGTGGCTATTCTAGTAAGTGAAGAGATAGGTAAATGTGTAGTGGAGTGGAAGGAGGTTTCCTCAAGGATAATGTGGATGAAGGTGAAATTGGGAAAGGAGATGAGGGTCTATTTAAGTGCATATGGGCCTGGCAGTGGGAAGAGTGCAGATTTAAAGAGAGGCCTTTTGGATATATTTAAATGAGTGCATAGAGGATTTAGGGAGAAATGTCAATGTAATAGTACTGGGAGACCTTAATGCTAGGGTAGGAAATGGTCCAATTGATGGAGTGGTTGGGAAATGTGGAGTTCCAGGAAAGAATCGTAGTGGAGAGTTGATGGTGGAAATGTGTCTAGAAAGAGAGTTGATGATAGCAAATACAGTGTTTCAGAAGAAAGTCAAGCATAAGTACACATGGGAGAGGGTGGTGGATGGAAGGGTGGTAGATAGAGCATTGATGAATTATGAAGTGGTAAATTGGACTATGATAGGAAGAGTTAAGGATGTACATGTACTAAGGGAAGAGGGTGGGGGAATATCAGATCATTTTTTGGTGGAAGGTAAGTTGAGAGTGGAGGATAGATGGAGAAAGAGGAAAGGGACAAAAGGTAGGGAGGTTCTTAGAGTGAACTCTTTAAATGAAAAGGAAAAGGAGAAGGAGTACAAGAAGAAGCTCAAGGAGGAGTGGGAGGGAGTGAAAGATAGAATAGAGCTAGGTGTGGAGGAGGAATGGGGATGGTTCAAGGAGGGAGTCACAAAGTGTGCAAGGATGGTGTGTGGAACAAGAAGGATAGGAGGAAATAGAAGGAAGGGTAGTCAATGGTGGGATGAGGAAACAAAGAAGGTTGTAGAAGAGAAGAAGCAAACTTTCACAGATTGGTTACAAAATAGGATGAGGGAGTCATATGAGAGGTACAAAGAAAAGAAAAGAGAAGTAAAGCAAAAGGTAAAGGAGGCAAAGAGGAGACCAGATGTGAAGTGGGGTAAGAGTATGACAGAAAATTTTGAAAGTAATAAAAAGATGTTTTGGAAAGAAATTAAGAGAGGAAGAGGAGGCAAATCAAGTAGAGAAGAAAAGGTAAAAGGTGCTGATGGAGAGATGATAATGGAAGAGAAGGCAGTAAGGGGAAGATGGGCAGAATATTTTAGGGAGTTGCTAAGTGTGAAGGGGATAGGGAGGGAAATATATTTGCAGGGGGAAATGCTAAGAAAATGAGAGTGATGAGTGAGGAAAATGGAGGAGAAATAAGGAAGGATGAAGTGAAGGCAGTTGTTAAGATGATGGAAGCAGGTAAGGCACCTGGTCTGGATGAATGCCATGCAGAATGTCTAAAAAAAAAGGAGGCACAGTGATGGTGGACTGGCTGGTGAGGTTATTTAATGTTTGTTGGAGAGAGGATAGAGTGCTGAAGGACTGGAGGAGTGCCTGTATAGTTCCACTTTACAAGGGAAAAGGGGACAAGTGTGAATGTAGTTATTTCAGAGGGATTAGCTTGTTAAGTGTAGTTGGGAAGGCTTATGGGAGGATCTTGATTGAGAGAATTAGGAGAGGAACACAGGGAGTAATTGGTGAGGAACAGTGTGGATTTAGAACGGGTAGAGGTTGTGTAGATCAGATCTTTGTGGTAAAACAAATATGTGAGAAAGCTATAGGAAAGGGGAATGATGTTTTCTGGGTTTTTATGGATCTGGAAAAGGCTTACGATAGGGTAGACAGAAATGCACTGTGGGAGGTTATGCAGATATATGGGTCAAATAATGCAACCATATCCTAATTTTTATATAAAATTGTTCATTTGAGCAAAAACCGGACGGTATTCATAGCTGTTGTTGGTAATTTTGCAGAGGATAAAATGGTAACTTTTCTTTGATCAAATTACATGGAAATCACACATTTTAAAGAAAATAGGTCAAATAATGCAACCGTATGTTAATTCTTATATAAAATTGTGCATTTGAGTAAAAATCGTCATTGTTTGGTTGAGGTAGTAAATTAGTGAACAAGTAAATTGAGGTAAATGTGTAACTGCGCCAGGGATGTGTCATGTCACCTTGGCTGTTCAATTTATACATGGATGAGGTGGTGCGTGTGGTAATGTCTACACACACACACACACACACACACACACACACACACACACACACACACACACACACACACACACACACACACACACACAC
>NC_134783.1:11929420-11931920 GCF_046742065.1 Oratosquilla oratoria
ATTCTTCCCTTTTCTTCTTCTTACTTCCTGTAAACACCTTCCTTGCACTCCTCCTCCTCCTCCTCCTCCTCCTCCTCCTACTCTTCCTCTACCTCCACTTCTACGATCTCTTACCCTATTGTTCTTATTTTCTTCAATCACTTTTATAATGGTCCTACCTATCTTCATTTTTTTCATTGAAGTTCTAATATTACTCTTTTCTTCTCCTCCACCTTTCCCCCACCCTTCTCTCTCTCTCTCTCTCTCTCTCTCTCTCTCTCTCTCTCTCTCTCTCTCTCTCTCTCTCTCTCTCTCTCTCTCTCTGTCTCTCTCTCTCTCTCTCTCTCTCTCTCTCTCTCTCTCTCTCTCTCTCTCTCTCTCTCTCTCTCTCTCTCTCTCTCTCTCTCTCTCTCTCTCTCTCTCTCTCTCTCTCTCTCTCTCTCTCTCTCTCTCTCTCTCTCTCTCTCTCTCTCTCTCTCTCTCTCTCTCTCTCTCTCTCTCTCTCTCTCTGTTTTTCCCTTTCTCTCTCTTTCTCTCTTTTCCTGCTCTTCTTACACTAGTTCCACTAGTTCCTAATCCTCCTTGTCTTCTTACTCTACCTTCTATATCTATAGTACTCCTCCTCCTATTTCCTTCACTTTCTTCTTGTCCTCTTCCTCTTTTTTACTCCTTATTCTCCTCTCTTCCTTTATCTCCCCTCTTCCTTTTCAATTCCAAGACGACCTCCTTCTCATCTCCCTTTCCTCCCCTTACTCCTCGTTCTCCTTTTCTGCTTCTCCTCCTCCTCCTCTCCCTCCTCCCTAATCCTCCTTCTCTTCCTTTTATCTCCCCTTCTTCCTTCTCCCCTCCTCTTCAACCTCCACTTAATCTCTTCCTCATCTCACACACACACACTCCTCCTCCCCTCCTCCTATTCCCCGCTCCTCCAACCTCCCCTTCTCCTGCCCCTCCTCCTCCCACCTCCTCCTCCCACCTCCTCCTCCCACCTCCTCCTCCTATTCCTCCTCCTCTCACACTCAGCGCCTCCACCGAACTTCGTCTCTGGTCATCCCCACAGCTCCAATTCCAGCCAGTTTCCCCCCACCACCACCTCCACCTTCCCCCGTACCTCCACCTACCTCTGCCTCATTCCATCCACCTCCAGCACCCGATGTTTACTACGGTTCCAGGCCCAATGACACCTACTCAACCTATTCACTATATCCAGGGGCCACTTATGTCCAGCACCTTTACTATAATACTAAAAACAATGATCCCTCAGCTCTTATATGGTATCTTTTTTATAGGTCAGTGCAAGATACAATGTTCGTTCTATACTACTTGTAGCTTCGCAAATTTATATTATTGATATAATGATATCAACATAATTTGATATATTATTTTTTGTTTTTCAACCTAGCAAATACATAATTTAATTGTCATTTCTTTGTTTATTAACCAAACAAATACTGCAGACTTATTAAAAAAAAGATAATTATTTTTTTCTCTCACAATGGTATGACCTAAAATGTGCACTGGTTAATTTGTAAATTTAACTAACAAATAAGGGATAAAACATGAAATTCCTGTGGTTAAGAGTTATTTCCTTTCTAGAACCTCTTTAAAGCCGGTAGCCCAACAGTCGGCTTGCTGGGTTATCATAATGGGCTTCTACGAATACAGTTGAGAGTTCGTTTGAGTAAAAACGACTTCAGCTACAATGTTTTATTTTTCATATCTCCATATATCAAGTTATCTTTCCGTCATATAGAGCAAAGCCAAATAATGAACTTAGAGATAGTAAACCTACACGCATGTTAGACATAGTGATGAAATGTTTTTAGAGAAGTCTAGATAAGTGAGGTCATAGTCTAGTTATTCAAATGTAGGAAAAATAGCCCGGTGTGATAATCCCTTTAAAGGCACCTGTCTACGGCCAGCCACACCGGGAGACGCTCATCTCGAACATTCAATCCTGGCCTCAGTTCCCACAACACAAATCTCTCTACGCCCTTCCTTCCCTCTTCCTCGCTACCTCTGTCTCCTCATTCTACATGTTACTTATCCCCAACACATCTTTCCCCAATCCCCTCCACCTCCTCTCCTCCTCTCCCTCCTCTCTCCCTCTCCCTCTCTCTCCCTCTCCTCCCTCCTTCCACTTCCCTTCCCTCCCCCTCCACCCACCTCCCCTTCTCCATTTCTGAGGCACAGTCATCATCCTCATAGATACAGTCCTGCAACAACAAATATTTTTCTCTCCATCATCGAACTCTAGCAATCTAATCAACTTTATCATCGCTATTATCAATTATCAGCATTGACCACAAATGTCATTATCATCATCAACATCACTATCACCATAACCATAACCATAACCATAACCGTAACCATAACCATAACCATAACCATAACCATAACCATAACCATAACCATAACCATCACCATCACCATCACCATCACCATCACCATCACCGTCACCGTCACCATCACCATCACCATCACCACCACCATCACCATCACCATCACCATCACCATCACCATC
>NC_134783.1:11941920-11944420 GCF_046742065.1 Oratosquilla oratoria
GCCCCAAATCTAGAGGAAGAATTAAATAACGAAATGGTAGAACTGATATTGGAGTGAATGTTGATTATTGGAGCTCTCTACATTATGTGGATGGCTTCAATTTTTTTAATTTTTTAAATTTTGGTATAGTGTGCGACTATCCTAGTGTTTTCCACGATAGTCTCCCTATCAATTACAGCCTGGTGGTATTGGAGGTATTGTTGTTTAATTGCTCCTTGTTATAAATGTAGGGACAACCGTCTACTCATTTGGCATGTCGTGAACCCAATGTATGCAAAATTACGGGGTGCGCAGTCCTCAGAAGTACAACGGTATTCATATATAACATTGGTTCTCGATAATATGCCGCCATTGCCAGACAGATTGTTTTTTATAACAAGGGAACAGGTGCGGGGGTTGTCGCAGAAAATAGTTACTCTTAAAGTATCATAATCACCCTTTGACTTACAATTTCTATGTATGATGTCTTTTAACTATTTCTCATCTTGTCTGTAAGAGGTACAAAAAATATTCTGATAAAATACAGTAACGGTCTTGGCTTGATCCAGTGTTTTCACAGCAACCTTACGTTTTAGTAAGTCCTTAGTTACACTATCAAAATCTTTATTAGAGTAACCATTATTCACTAGCATCTGGCGCAGGTAAGTAAGTTCTAAATGGAGCATATGACAAGAGGAACAAATGGAAATTACACGCCGGACATATGCCCTAATAACGCCTTTCTTATAATTAAGAAAACATTCAGCAAGACTGTTCATGCATTTACCGCTATCAGTGGGCTTGCGATACACCATAGATAAGTTATCAGATGTTGCATCCACCAAAACATCAAGAAAAGGGATCTTATTGTAAACATTGAGCTCTGTTGCAAATTGTAACCCTGAAATAGCCTGGAGATTAGATATAAGCTCCTCAAGCATATGTACGTCAGAAACACAAACAACGATGTCATCAACATATCAAAGATATATATGCAGCTTCATGGCTAGGGAATGTAAGGCTTCATTTTCTACGTAAGACACAAAAGCTTGAGCATAAAGGACCCCCAAAGGAGAGCCCATGGCAACGCCATCTATTTGGACAAAAAGTTTACCTTGAGGGGATTTGAAAGGGGCTTCAGTAGTGCAAGCAACAAGCGCGCGCGCACACACACACACACACACACACACACACACACACACACACACACACACACACACACACACACACACACACACACACACACACACACACACACACACACACACACACACACACACACACACACACACACACACACACACACACACACACACACACACACACAAACACATACACACACATATATACACACATACACACACACACACACACACACACACACACACACACACACACACACACACACACACACACACACACACACACACACACACACACACACACACAGGGCGATGAGGTAAACACAGAGAACAGTTGGAGTTTATTCAGTGAGGTTTCTTCCTTACCAGGACATTCTCAAGGTACATACAGTGTCAGAAAATGAACAGCTTATATAATTAATCCTTACCATGTTCCTCTCCCTCCATACTCTCATCCGTTCTCAACCCTTCTCATGTGACTCCGACCATGGCGCTTCTCCTTTCGTTCTCAGTCGTCCTTTTTACCTCATTGATAACTAGAGTGCCTGCTGCTCCTGCTAATTCTATAAAGTCTACCCTATGGTTGATACAGGATTAGCAGGAGCAGCAGGCACTCTAGTTATCAAGGAGGTAAAAAGGAACGATTGAGAACGGAGGGAAAAGCGGCATGGTCGGAGTCACATGAGAAGGGTTGACAACGGAGAGAGTATGGAGGGAGTGGAACACGGGAAGAATGAATTATATAAGCTGTTCATTTTCTGACACTGTATGTACTTTGAAAATATCATGGTAAGGACGAGACATCAGTGAACAAATCTCCAACTGTTCTCTGTGTCTAGCTCACCGCCCTTCCACTCATTTGTCTTCCATACTTATATATATATATATATATATATATATATATATATATATATATATATATATTTACCTTACCTTACCGTCGTGCCATATCCTCTTGGACTTCGGCAACCATGGAGCGCCACCGTTCACGGTCCCTAGTTACTTGTAACATCTGTGCTGGTTTGAGTTGTTTTCCCGTCGCCCTCGTCAGCCCGTCCATATACTTCTCCCTCTGCTTTCCTCTCGCTCTCCTTCCCTCCACCATTCCCGTCATCTCCACCTCTTCCAACCCTTCCTCATTATATGTCCTAAGAATCGCAACTGTCTTTTCCTTATTGTTGTCATCAATTCCCTATCTGTCTCCATTTCTCTCAATACTTCTTCATTTGTTTTCTTCTCTGTCCATGGTACTCTTAATACTCGTCTCCATATCCACATTTCTGCTGCTTCTAAGTTTTCCTGTAATTTTTTGCTGATTGTCCACGCTTCTGAACCATATAATAGTGTTGACCATATAAATATAATAGTGTTGACCATAT
>NC_134783.1:11946920-11949420 GCF_046742065.1 Oratosquilla oratoria
ACTATCCACTTTTGTTAACGAATTTCCAAATAACTTATAATCGTACTTACTGTTATTTTTACCTATGTGCATTACCTTGCACTTACTTGTGTTAAATTTCATTAGCCACTTTTCAGACCATTGCTGTAATTTATCTAAATCTTTTTGAATATCTAATTGGTTAAAGTGATTATTTGCCACTCCGCACAGTTTTGTATCATCAGCAAATTTGGAAACAGTAGATTTTAGTCCATGGTCTATATCATTTATATATACTATGAATAGAAGTGGCCCAAGAACGGAACCCTGAGGAACTCCACTTGTAACATTTTTCCATCTAGAAGTTTTCCATTTAAAACAACTCTCTGTTTTCGACCATTCAACCAATTACTAGTCCAACTTAATAGGCTACCACTTATTCCGTGTAAAGCTAATATAGTAAGTAGTCTTTCGTGTGGGACGGTATCAAAAGCTTTTGCAAAGTCTAGATATATTAAATCTATATTGTTTCCTTTGTCATAATTCGAGATAACTGTGTTGTAGATTTCGAGTAAGTTAGTCACGCAAGAACGTTTCCGTCTGAAACCATGTTGGCTATCATTTATCAAACGGTTACTTTCTAAATGATGTTCGATAGCATCTCTGATGATAGTTTCCATTATTTTTCCTACGATTGAAGTCAAACTTATAGGCCTATAGTTATTTGGTTTCTTTTTGTCACCTTTTTTGAATATGGGAGTAACGTTAGCTAGCTTCCATTCTCTTAGGACATCTCCGGATATGATGGGTTTCTTGAAAATATATTCTAATGGAACAACAATCTCAATTTTCATTTCCTTTAAGATTCTTGGATGCCAACCGTCAGGCCCTGGTGTTTTATTAACTTTGAGCTTATCTATACATCTTTTACATTTTTCTTTTGTTATATTTACCGTAGTGAGTAAGTTTACCCTAGACTTTTCACAGGTTTCAGTTTGGAGTTCACTTTGAGGTGTTTCGTTTACAAATACCGAGCTAAAATAATTGTTTAAGATATTACACATTCCTTCATTTGAATATTCAAGTTGACCGTCAGCAGATAATAGTGGACCAATGTGATTCCTAACAACCTTTTTATCTCTAATGTAACTATAGAATTCTTTGGGATTCTCTTTGGATTTATCACCGATGTTCATTTCGTATTGTCGTTTTCTTTTTCTTATTGTCTTTTTTAAATCTCTCTGTATTGATACATAATTTTCATAGTCATTAGATACACCCGAGCACTTATATTTCTTATATGTCTCTTTTTAGCAATACTTTTTTCAGTTTCTTACAAAGGGCTACAAATACGGAGCATGCCGACAGGAGACCTTTTGGTCCATAACTAGGTCGGATGCGGAAAAGAATAATAATGATAAGTAAATCAAAGAAAAATAGATTAAAATTATAATGATATAAATAACAATAAATAAATTAAACAAATGCATATGTACAGTTAGATAATAAACAAACAGATAAATAGTAAATTGACAGATAACTTTGGGCAAGCCTGATTTGAGGGACGTCTGTCCTTAAAAGGAATGTAAGTATGAATCATCTTAGTGAGCGTATTTTGAAATATTTCCCACATCTGACCTACAGTTCTTTCGCTTAATTTTGCCTCCCAATCTGTAAGCTGAAGCTCCTGACGTAATTCTATGAACTGAGCTTTACTGAAGTCGGGTATTCTAGAAACACAAGTATCTATCTTAAAAAAATTTAGGAGTTAGAATCTAACTAGGTTGTGATCGCTATTTGCAACAGTTTCACAGACTTCTACATCAGTTACCATGCTTTCGCGGCTAGTGATCAATAGATCGAGTAAGTTTCCATATCATGTGGGCTCTTTTATATGCTGAATTAAGTAATTGTCACCAAGAAAATCAATCAAGCGACTACCTATATAGCCATGTTCAAGGGTCATCCAATCAATGTCAGTAAAATTGAAATCACCCATTATCAATAAATAACGATTGCAGGAACTAGACAGTTCTTGAAATAACAGTTTGTCGTCTGCTAATGATAATGTGTTTGGACTATATATTACACCTATATTCATTTTTTGTCCATTTGTTTTGGTTAACTCAACCCACAAACTATCATATGTATCCTGTTTCACTTTCTCTAAAACTCAAGCATGAACATTGTTTTTAACGTACAACAGAACACCCCCACCTTTCTTGTGGTCTCTATCCTGTGTGTGTGTGTGTGTGTGTGTGTGTGTGTGTGTGTGTGTGTGTGTGTGTGTGTGTGTGTGTGTGTGTGTGTGTGTGTGTGCGTGTGTGTGTATGTGTGTGTGTATATGTGTGTGTACGTGTGTGTGTATAACTATATATATATATATATATATATACATATATATATATATATATATACATATACATATAAATACATATGTGTACATATATATATGTATATACATATATATAATACATATATATATGTATATATATACATATATATGTATATATATATGTATATATGTATATATATATGTATA
>NC_134783.1:11954420-11959420 GCF_046742065.1 Oratosquilla oratoria
TATATATATACGTGTATATAATTCTAACAGCACTGTTATGCTTTGAAATGCCAATTTTAGCCGGACTTAACAAGTATTATTGTATGAGGTTAGTGGACACTAGGGTTGGCGATATATGTATATATATATATATATATATATATATATATACATATATATATATATATATATATTATCTTTTCAAAAAATAAAAAATAAAACGATTTTTTTTATCAGATTAATTTGATTTAAATATATATATATATATATTTTTTTACAGATTTTATATATTGTGGGATTGCTATCTGATATGCGATCTGATTTCTAAAGGACATTTTTAGCATATCAATATAAGGAGCTGTGTTATATAGACTTGCCACAAGTATACAAAGAACGGTATAGGCCGTGTGTGAGGACGGTATGCTCAGGTTCACTCGATTCCTCCAAAAGTTTTCTCATCTTGGTGACATTTGCTGCATTGTCTGTCACAACACTTCCAATGTGACAACAAAAATCTTGTTCAGCCTTCTTGATCGAATTTTGTGCAAGTTGTAGAAGATATTCAGCAGTGTGAGGTTTTCTTTGATGTGTCTATTGTGTCAACTAAATAAATCTGACCAGTGGATGTTATTAGAGTGACACATGGGCTCATTATGGATGTTAGACCACCCATCTGTCAGCTGCGGACGTTTCGTCCACCGCTGACCACGTGATTCAACCCGTGATGGAGCTTGCAGTCAGCCCAGCACACCTGACCCAGGCCGGGATGTGGCGTGAGGTCATGCTTACCCTCCCAGTGCTGCCAACTATACGGGGTCACTACTGCTGTGCGCATGCACAGATCGCCACCACCCACTCTCCCTCATCCTCCCGGATGTGCAAGAGGGAAGGGTATCGAGATGGACGAACACACTTTACGGCCGTCTGCCGTTGAGGGTGGACCCCCCCCCCTCCCCTCCCAGTTCCACGGAGGGAGGGCACCAGGACGCAGGAGATAGAGAGAGAGAGCCGTAGGAGAATTTACGGCCGCTTGCCGTTGAGGACACCCCCCCTCCCAGTTCTATAGAGGGAGGGTACCGCCTGAAGGAGATCGTCGGGAATTAGGAAGAAAGGTGCAGCGCCCGTCCGCTGAAGGAGAAGGACACAGGGGACTCGCCTGGAGGAGACCAAGGAAGAGGTGCAGCGCCCGTCCACCAAGGAGGACACAGGGGACTCGCCTGGAGGAGACCAAGGAAGAGGCGTGCGCCCGTCCGCCAAGGAGAAGGACACAGGGGACTCGTCTGGAGGAGATCGTCTGAAGAAGGAATCGACGCTCGAGGAGAATTCATCCTCGCGCTTGCAGAGCCGAGGAGTGGAAGAGACGTGCGCCTGTCCGCCAAGGAGAAGGACACAGGGGACTCGTCTGGAGGAGATCGTCTGAAGAAGGAATCGACGCTCGAGGAGAATTCATCCTCGCGCTTGCAGAGCCGAGGAGTGGTTTGCTATTTACATTTTTTGTACATATTGAGTAGGCCGTGCTAGATATCACACAGGTGATATTTCTATTTTCATATATGTTCAGATAGCTTAGTTAGTGTGTTGGTGTTATCCAATAAAAACACGTGTTGGTGTTACCTTGGTGTTTCTTTTCTCTCACGCCCAATTCTCAATAATACCAAGTACATACATGAAATTTGTATCCCCCTGACACCATCAATTGAAAGACATACAGTTTCATTATTCAGGTCATCTCCACACTTTTTATATTCCTTTTCATACACAAGATCCAAGTACTTATCAGCAATATCTTTTCTGGATGGAGGAATATAACTCGGCCTCAGGTTCTGAACCATCTTGAGAAATTGAGGATGCTGAACAAGACGAAATGGTGAATTCGTAGCAAATATAATTCTTGCAACTTATTTGTCGAGATGTTCCTTTTTAGAGGCTGATTTTTTTTTATGATAAATCTGCCCAGAGATGCTGATGACTTTCTTTTAGATGAAAATGATTTAGCAGAAGTGGCGCCTGTGGACGAATCTGATAGTGACCTTTTTAATGGTGGAGTCAGGTTTGCAGATAATTCAAGTGGAGCCGATGATAAAGTTATTGAAGCTGTTGATACAGATCCTGAAATGGAAACAGAAAATTTTAGCATATTGCATAATTTATAAATGAATAAATAAATTAATTAATACAGTGTGATTTAGGCTACTTTTGAGCACAGTAGTTATTTTTTTTAGATAATGATCATATTCACACGAGCCACTAAATTATTTGGAAATAATTAACAGGATATGAAATAGGTGGGCTTGGAATTCAGCCCACACAGGATTCAGTCCACTTTTAAATTCACTAAAAATAATGGGTTAGTTGGGCTAGGTTAGGCTAAATCCCTTTGGGCTGAATCACATGTGGGCTGAGTTCCATTGGAACCTATGAAATATATTACGCAATGTTGAATGAAATGAATAACAATCATCTGGGCACCAAAGTTGAGTGAATACAGTATATTATAGTGATATAGTCATTACCCAAATTTAGAAGTAATGAAGTTGAACTATCATCTCTTTAGGCTTTCACATTTTAATTGTACATGCCCTCCATTGTTCACCAAATTTATATAGTTGCGTATGAAAAGGGAGAAATGCACACAATATAAGTAAAAATATTTACCTGGGTCATCAATTTCTTCTGTATGCTGTGGCTGACCTTAGCATTTATCTCTGTGAGATTTTAATCTTACCACAATGCCCTGTAGTTCCTGGATGTAGTCTTTGCATTTAGCTCGGTACCCTTTGCCAGAAGTTGTTGGTAGTTTTTCAAAATAATTCCAGAAAGGATGATTTTTTCTGCCTGAAGGAACCACTCTGCCAAGTCCAGAAGACATCCTTCCTGGTTGATTCCAAAGCAGCAACTGACTCAGTGAGAAGCTGCTTACCTAGAACAAGTTTCAACAAGAATCTTGTTGAAACTTCTAATGGGCTGCACAGTGATATATACTACATGTAGGCTTATACCGATCTTTGTATACTTATGGCAAGTCTATATAACACTTCTCCTTATATTGATATGCTAAAAATGTCCTTTAGCAATCAGATCGCATATCAGATAGCAATCCCACAATATCTAAAATCTATAAAAAAAATCTATCAAAATCAAATAAATCTGATTTCAATAATAAAAAAATAAAAAAATAAAAAGAAGAAGAAAAACAAAACAAAACAAAAAAATCGCCAACCCTGCTGTCCAATAACCTCATACAATAATACCTGTTAAGTCCTGCTAAAATTGGCATTTCAAAGCATAACAGTGCTTTAAAGATAGTTTCTTATTTCACTATAAAAGTTTATATTAACTTATACTGCATTGAATGAGTCAATAGTTGATATATTTGTCCCATATACAAAGTTAGGTTTCTAGTTTTGATATATTTGTCCAATATAAAATGTTAGGTTACAAAGAAAGCAATGGCCTCCGCTAGCGGACCCAGGGGTCTGGGTGCGCACGTCCTGTGTAATAGTAGTCCTTGATATATATATATATATATATATATATATATATATATATATATATATATATATATATATATATATATATATATATATATGCAGCAATGATAGAATCGTTGTACCTTTCTGGACATTCACTTCTTCCGTTCATGAATTGGCCGGTGTTTGTAGGTTTTACCTAGGTGTCTTTGTTGACTTATCTTTTTGTTTTAACGAGAATGTCAAGGAATGGCATGGTTCCTCCTATGCTATTTTCGATCGTGAATATTCAGCCAGAGGCATCTTGAAGGCAGTTCTTAAGTAATATTATATCTTTCATCTAGATCCCCAAGAATCCACTTGCGTCAGGAACACCAAGAGACCCTAAAAAGACAATTGCTCACAGAGAACACTGAGATTATCACATCATGCCCGGACGCACGCCGTCTCCCCATTCTTGAAGCCCTTAAACATTGGAGGATTAGGCCCTAATCTCAACACAGTCATCAGACCTGCATGCATTACCAAGCATGAGAAGGAGCACGGCCCCTGGAACCAGCCAATCACCGACATGGACGAACGAGACAGACGACGTAAGTACGCTTTAAATACAGGCCAGGCCCCCAAATAGCCAGCATTCCCATCTCCTCCACAGAGATTACAAAATTCATATCCACGGCACTGAGAAAGAATTAATGTGACTCGAAATCACGATATGGCAGCTCAGATGACCTTCTATGGAGAAATCATCTCACACCTTGAAAGAGAGGTGAAATAAGGACAATATCTTAAAGAAAATACAATATGATTATTTCGCTATCACTTTATATATATATATATATATATATATATATATATATATATATATATATATATATATATATATATATATATATATATATATATATTACGACATCCGCAGAGTACTCTGAGGATGTCGTGATGGACGAAAACGTTTAGTATTCCGTACTTTAATTTCCCTGTGGGTTTCCGCATGATTTTTTAGTCATACGTGTTTTTGTGATTATCATTATTATTTCATATATATATATATATATATATATATATATATATACATATATATAATATGTGTGTGTGTGTGTGTGTGTGTGTGTGTGTGTGTGTGTGTGTGTGTGTGTGTGTGTGTGTGTGTGTGTGTGTGTGTGTGTGTGTGTGTGTGTGTGTGTGTGTGTGTGTGTGTGTGTGTGTGTGTGTGTGTGTGTGTGTGTGTGTGTGTGTGTGTGTGTGTGTGTGTGTGTGTGTGTGTGTGTGTGTGTGTGTGTGTGTGTGTGTGTGTGTGTGTGTGTGTGTGTGTGTGTGTGTGTGTGTGTATTCACCTTGGATCTGCTGCAGTCTCTGTCGAGACAGCCAGACACCACCCTACGGCAGTGAGCTCAGAGCTCATTATTTGCCGATCTCTGGGTAGGTCTGAGACCACTCACACACCACACACCGGGACAGCAAGGTCACAACTCCTTGACTAACGTCCCGTACCTACTCACTGCTAGGTGAACAGGGGTTACACGTGAAAGGAGACAAACCCAACTTATC
>NC_134783.1:11966920-11971920 GCF_046742065.1 Oratosquilla oratoria
AGGAGCGTTACGGTAGGTTACACAGCTAAATTAAATTTCAGAGCCGAGAGAAATAAACGAGTTTTTAAAAAGAAAATAAGTCTTGCAAAGGTTAAGGATAATTATAAGAAATTTCAGTTAAAAAAAAAAAATATTCGAAGCTCTAGAAACTAATAAGGGCACCGTCGAATTTGAATTTAATGAATATCATTAGGGAATCGGCAGAGAAAGTAGGAAGTACAAAAAGTATTAGAGAAAACAAATACTTCAAATCTACAAATGACCTAATTAATAGAAGAAAGACCATGCAGATTAAAAGTAGGGGAGACAAAATAGAAAGAGTAGAAATAAGCAAGTTTATCAACAAAAGGCAGAGATCAGAGAAAAGAAAGAGAGATATAGATGAAATAGAGGAAACTATTCGGAAATATAAAAGAATTTAAGGGGCCAATTCCAGATATACTTTAGGAAGACAGAAAATGATATGTTTGAAAGGCAGAAATATAGAAATCATTAAATGCAGAGAATGAATGGTAAGAAAGTAGAAGAATTTTACCAAAGAGCTTTACTCGTCGAAAACCGTAGTTAAGTCAGTAAGTTTATCTTTAGACGTTAGCAGTGTGCCAGAGATTATAAAGAAAAAAAGTAGGATTTGCTCTAAAAATATGAAACGAGGGAAAATACCTGGGGAAAATGGTATATCGATAGATTTCTTGAAAGACGCAGGGAAAGAAGTTCATATTAAGGTAGCTCAGTTGTACACCCAGTGCTTACGTCAAGAAAGCGTTCCTGAATCGTGGTACAATGCTATAATGATTTTGATTCATAAAAAGGAGACCAGAAGGACCTTAGTAACTATCGACCGATTAGCTTGCTATTAAATAAAGTATTCTCCAAGATTCTTACAAATAGACTAAGTGAGGTTTTAGATGAAAACCAACCGAGAGTACAGGCAGGGCTTAGAAGCAGATATTCGACTCTAGACTATTTGCAAGCGATGAACCACTTAATCGAGAAAACAACAAAATACAATATACTTCTCTGTTTAGCTTTTGTTGATTACATTAGTAGGATACAAACGAACAGATCATGAGGGTTTTAGAGAAGATTTATGCAAAAGGTACCGCTATAATTCTACTACATAAAGATACAGAAAATATCAAGATCGAGAAAGGAGTGCGGCAAGGCAATACAATTTCTCCTCAATTATTTATAGCTTGCTTGGAAAAAAAAATCAGAAGGTTGAGTTGGAAAGAGGAAGGTTTGAAGATTAATGGCGAATATTTTAACCACATAAGATTTGTGGATGACATTATTTTTATTTCAGAAAGAGCAGAAGACATGCAAGATATGATGAGTGATATAAACAAGGAAAGTCCCAAAGTAGATTTAAAAATGAATAAGAATAAAACCAAAGTAATGTTCAACACGAAAGTTCAAAGTAAAGAGATTATAATCGATGCTGAATCTTGAAGAAGTTAAAGAGTATAATTATTTAGGGCAGATGGTGAACGTGGCAAAAGGTCATGGCAATGAAACAAAAAGACGCATTACAATTGGTTGGAAAGTGTTTGGTAAGTATAATAAAACCCTGAGAGGCTCTCTACCTTTATGTTTACAATCTGCATTCTGCCAGCAATAATCTACGTGTGTGAGACTTGGAAACTGACGAAGGCGATGGAAACAAAGCTAAGGATTGCACAGAGGAGAATAGAAAGATCAGTGATGGGAATAACGCTGATAGATCGAAAGAGAACAAGTTCAGTAAGAGTGCAAATTAGAGTGAAGGACATTGTGGAGGAGGCAAAAGAAAGGAAGTGGAATTGGGCAAGTAAGTTAGTGAGAACGACTGATGAGCGATGGAGCAAGTGTGTTACTCAGTGGACGCCGCGAGATGGAAAGCGTGGAAGAGGGAGACCAGACAGAAGTTGGAGAGATGAGATTGAGGAATTTGGAGGACTGACGTAGTAGAGATTGGCGCGGTCGTGTAAATTATGGAATGCTATGAAGGAGGCCTTTGTTCAGCAATGGACTCAGAATGGCTGGGTTGATATATATATATATATATATATATATATATATATATATATATATATATATATATATATATATATATATATATATATATATATATATATGTGTGTTAATTAATTACGAAGAACACAGAGTCTGAATAAAGGAAACTTTAGAAGAAAGTGTAATTTGTAGCTTCTATATTTCGGCTAATAGCTATAGCCCTCTTCAGGAAAGAAGGCTATAGCTATTAACTGAAATATAGAGGTTACACTTTCTTCTAAAGTTTCCTTTTTATTCAGACTCTGGGTTCTTCGTGATTATCATTTACAGATGTGCTACAACATTTTGTCTAAGTGTATATATTGGAAATTGAAACATGGTCGAGCCGAGGACTTGAACTCAGCTCGGACGTGACAAAATGTCAGTGATTTAACTCATTACGCTATCAAGAGTGATATACGTTGAGCACGACTTTCTTGTATATGTATGCTCGAAATTTTTGCATCCAATCCACCTCCACCATGATAGTGTAATCGTTAGTATGTACACGTGGGAAAGTTTATACATACACCGAATTGCTCCCGGTGAATAGATTAGCATCTTTTCAACCACAATTCACTTTTAATTTCATGCCATCGCAGTCGAGACTGAGAAGCTGGAGGGAGGCATATATTAGAAATTGAAACGTGGTCGAGCCGAGGACTCGAACTCAGCTTGGACGTGACAAAGTGTCAGTGACTTATGTATATATATATATTTATATATATATATATATATGTATATATATATATATATATATATATATATATATATATATATATATCACAAATAACATTACATACAAGGTGGACTGTTACTGCCGCGCCTATATTCTTAACTTCGGTGACAACCTCTGCAAACTCCATTCAGACATATAGCATAAGAGAACCCGTAGAGTGCTTCACCGTATTGAAAGACTTTTTCCATGCCCGTTGTGGACACAACCCTGCATCACAGTTTGATGGTTCTTGGTGGTCCACAGTAAGATTGGATTGATTCAGTGCCGTATAATGTCATTTTAGTTTTACGGCTGTGGGCACTGTGGTCTTCAAAAGGTGCATGTGCGAGCACACACAGACATGGGCTGGTTTGTAGACTTGCTGGAATATAGGGAGACAGAATAGAGAGACGGAAGAGAGAAGGAAGGTGGGAGAGAAGGTAGGAGGGAATGAGGAGATGAAGGAGAAACGAAAGAGGGGAAAAGGGACGGTGGGAAAGAAAGAAGGTGGGGTGAGGGCAAGATGGAAGAAGTAAAAGAGGGAAGAAAATAAAAGAAATGGAGAAAGGGAAGAAGCGAGAGAAGAAGAAAAAAGAGAAGGGGTGTGGGAACTAGGGAGGGAGTGGATGAAAGAGAGTGGAAGGAAGAAAGAGGGCAAGAATGAGTAGAAGGAAAGAGATGGGGGAAGTAATGAGGAAGTGAGTGAAGGAAAGGGGAAGGAAGGAAACGGGAAAGGATGAGTAGAAGGAAGGGAGGAAGTGAGAGAGAAAGGAAAGAGAGAAGGGAGGGAGAAAGGGAGGAAGGGAGAGAGATGGGGTGGTAGAGAAAGAGAGGGAGAGGATAAAAGACAAGGGAAGGAAGCAAGAGAAGAAGGAAGGGAGGAAGTGAGTGAGGAAAGGGAATTTGAAGAAGAAAGGTAGAAAGGAAGATATGAAGAAAAATGTAGACAGGAAGAGAAAGAAAGGAAAGAAGGAAAGGAAGAGGGAAGAGAAGAAATTCGAATGGATGAATGGAAAAAAGAAGAAGTGATATAGGAGAGGGAAGAGAAACGAATGAATAAGGAATAAAGGAGGGAAAAAATAGAATGAAGGAAAAAAGGAAGGAAAGGGGAATGTAAGATAGAAGAAAGTAAGAAATTGAGGAAGAAGAAAAGGAGATAAGAAAGTTAGGAAAAAGAAGAAAGAAAAAAGGAAAGACGGAGGGAAAAGGAGAGGAAAAATAGAACTGATAAATGAAGGAAGATAGAAGAAAGGAAGGGAATGATGGAAGCGGGAAAGGACGTGAGAAAGTGAAGAAAAAAGGGAGGGAGAGAGGGAGTGAGTAAGAAAGATGGATAGAAGGGATGATGGTAATAGATTGAGAAAGGTGTAGGATAAGAAAGTCAAATTCA
This sequence comes from Oratosquilla oratoria, assembly GCF_046742065.1. Taxonomy (NCBI): domain Eukaryota; kingdom Metazoa; phylum Arthropoda; class Malacostraca; order Stomatopoda; family Squillidae; genus Oratosquilla; species Oratosquilla oratoria. The sequence continues at coordinate 11,971,063 of NC_134783.1, forward strand.
AATTTATACTCTTTACTTAGCCAATACACAAATCACCGGATCCTACTTTACAGGTAAGAAGAATGGAAGGAAGAAGAAGGGAAGGAAGGAGAAGAGAAAGTAAGGAAGGAAGGAAGTTAGAGGGAAGAAAGGAAAGAAAAACAAGTATATAGATAATCAAGGGGGTAGAAAAAAAAGGGCAGAAAGGAAGAAAGAATGGAAGAAGAAAAGAAGAAAGCAAGCAAGCACGAAGACAAGGAAGGAAAGTAGAAGGGAAACAAAGCTGGAAAGAATGAGAGAAGAAAGAAGGAAAGATGGTAGAAAGGAAGGAAGAAGGAAGAAGGAAGAAGGAAGAAGGAAGAAGGAAGAAGGAAGAAGGAAGAAGGAAGAAGGAAGAAAGAAGAAGGAAGAAGGAAGAAAGAAGAAGGAGGAAGGAGGAAGGAAGAAGGAAGAAGGAAGAAGGAAGAAGGAAGAAGGAAGAAGGAAGAAGGAAGAAGGAAGAAGGAAGAAGGAAGAAGGAAGAGGGAAGAAGGAAGAAGGAAGAAGGAAGAAGGAGGAAGGAAGAAGGAGGAAGGAAGAAGGAGGAAGGAAGAAGGAAGAAGGAAGAAGGAAGAAGGAAGAAGGAAGAAGGAAGAAGGAAGAAGGAAGAAGGAAGAAGGAAGAAGGAAGAAGGAAGAACGAAGAACGAAGAAGGAGGAAGGAAGGAAGGAAGGAGGGAGGGAGGGAAGGAGGGAAGGAAGGAAAGAAGAAGAGAAACGAAGTATGAAAGAGGGAGGGAAGAAGTGAGGGACACAAAAGGGAGAGAAATATCACAAAGAAAAGAGGGGAGCAAATGAGGAAAAGATCGAAGGAGGAAATTTACGTGGAAGAGGGAGGATA
>NC_134783.1:11989420-11994420 GCF_046742065.1 Oratosquilla oratoria
TCAAAACCGAACAAATTCCACAAACGAACTAACCCATTTGTCACCCTTCTCATTCTTTTCAATATTTCCAGATCTGCACCATCGCACCAAATTCCATCGAACTATTCAACTTCCACCTCTTGTGAACCCTTCATCATCGCATCATACCCGTCAGCACTGTAAGTAGATGCTTGTACTTTTATTGGGGCTAGGTGTAGCTCTAAATTGTTGTGTGAGTGAGTTCGAGTGAAGGCTATCCAGTGATTTTTTTCATATTTTTTGCAAAACCTTAAATTTTTTCAGTGATTTTTTTCCCTTTTGTACGAAAGTGTGCATGACCCATTCACAATCCAACGTCTCACACCATTACAACACTCGTTCCAAAATGGCAGCACCAAACGAAAATACCACACAGTCCTCGCCAAATCAAAACACAAACCCAACCATCGCTCAACCACACATGCAACGTTCTGCAACAAATCTACTAACACTCCTTCAGCATGACAACACTCTTCCCAAGTTCAACGGGAGAAACATCGCCATCTACACTCTGTTAGATGATGTTCGTTCGGAAATACAACGCACACAGGTGCAAGACGATACGACTAAAATCGTAGTCTTTAAAAGTCGCATTGATTTCAACGACACCTTAGCAAGCGACATAATACAATCAGACGCGTTCCAACAGCCACAGACCTTCCAAAATTTCGTTGATGAGTTCAAGAAATCTTTCGCCCCATATGAACAGTTAGGCCCTCTCTTTCTCTTCTACACACTCGGAACAAACTTTAACACACATCCTTATCTCACCAAAGAAAGAGCAGTCAGGGAGGCGAGTCAGTTCAAGGAAGAACTAAAAGACGCACTCATTTCTTCACCTTAGGTTAAAAATAACACAATCAGCCTAGATCACGTACTTTCATTATTTGGCTACATAAAACTGATCTCGCGCCTTCACCCAGAAACACTGAAGAAAATAGAAAACATTCCCTTTGATCCAGACACAATACTCGTTGACTTTTCTAGAAAATTTTCGGACACGTCAACGACAAAAACACAAATTCAACAACAACAAATCCCCCTCACACAAACACTTACACCCCCACCCACTCCCATAGCAAAAATCTCACAAGAACATCACACTAGAGGTAGACACATGTCACAAGAACATCACACTAGAGGTAGACCCATGTCACACGAATATCACACTAGATGTAGACAAATATCACGCACAAGATCACGACAGCGTTCACAATCTAGGAGACAAATCTTTTGCAAAATCTGCAGCATACCAGGACATAGCACAAACAGGTGTTATTACAGACAACCAACTAGCTACTGCTCATATCACGGACCAGCTTTTCACGACACAACACAATGTCGCGTCTTACAATCACAAACCTACACGTCATACGCGTCTCCCCAACACCCGACTAACGGAAACACAAACAAACAAAACACGGTATGACTATCATCTCACGGTGAACAAAACACACGACCTCACGAGACAGAATCAAACCCCACACTACCGATTCTCACGATGGCTGACTCTCGATCATCCCTGTCTGCTATGACATTTCAGGCCACGGTCAACAACCTTCCACAACTACTCTTTTTGGACACAGGATCCCCAGTTAATATAATGTCCAAGGTTTCTTTCGACCAATTTTGGTTCAGACACCGTAGAGTAACAGTTCTAGAACCAATGGATATCACGTTACAAACCGTAGACGGAGTTCCCTTTCCCATCATAGGAAAAACCGAACTAGACATCTCCCTGCTTGCCAACTGTCCTCCCATTACAACGACAATATACATAGCGGAAGTAGTGTTTCCCGCAGATATTCTTATAGGTTTGACATGGATGCAGAGAAATCGCATCATCATCTATCCTGCTCAAAACGGCATTGGTTTCAGTAATCACTTTATAACGGCTCTAAATACAGCCAACACGCATGCAAACACAGCAAACACGCACGTCAAACACTTGCATATGATCGAGCAACAGCATGCAACAACAACAACAACAACAACAACAACAACAACAACAACAACAACAACAACAACAACAACAACAACAACAACAACAACAACAACAACAACAACAACAACAACAACTGAACAAAACATCGACGAAACAGAAAAGGTGACACTTGTAACAGACACGCCCACTAGTGCAACAGACACGCCCATCCCATCCGCTCACCCTCGTAGCTCACAACACAAACGGAATAGGCGTAAACTGTCAGCGCGCATGTCAAAATCAACTCGCGACTACAAAAAACACGACATTTTCACTAACATCCAGGAAACATCACCACAATACACTACCGTCTCACAGATCTCTCTCACGAACTCTCACGCAGTTGTAATCGCTGACAAAACACTCTATCCACGCGAGTACACGAAACTCAAATTGCGTATCTTCAAAGCTCCCGACTCAGATGTTCTTTTCATCACAGATACTTGCCGTGTATCTGGTGTATCTCTCTTATCCGCCCTATCTCACACATCCAGCAAAGTACACACAACAATCATAGTTGCAAATAATACCAATGCACCTCTTCAGATGAACAAAGGAATAAACATTTGTGATTTTACAGTGTATCCCGCCCCAGTACAGGTAATCGAGCATGACAACATACAACACGTATGAACCATCAACAACGGAGAACAGAACACATAGGAAACCATCAAAGCAACACACATTAACGATGTAGATTTCCCTGAAGCACGAGCAGATCTCCTAACACTCATGAACACGTACAGGCACGCAATTGCACTCCCAGGCGAACCATTAGGTCTCACAGACATCATAGAACATCATATACCACTTCAACAGAATGCAAAACCACGGTACATACCCGCTTACCGTCTTCCTCACAGTAAAAGAAACATTGTTGACAACATCATTGCAGACATGCTCGACCAAGGCATCATAGAACACAGTCTATCACCCTGGAATTTTCCTCTCTTTGTCGTTCCAAAACACGACGGCTCCTTTCGCCCTGTTGTTGATTTCCGTGAGCTAAATAAACTCACCATTCCCGAAAGGCACCCTATTCCTCATCTCCAAGACACAATCTACTCCATAGGCGAACACAACACGGTCTTCTCTACTCTCGACCTTATGTCAGGGTATTTCCAAATACCTCTAGATGACGAATCAAAACCACTAACAGCCTTTAGTACCAATACGGGCCATTACCACTTCAAAAGGTTGGCCATGGGACTCGTCTCTGCTCCCTCTGTTTTCACAAGACTTATGTTCAAGGTCCTAGAAGGTCTTATAGGAAAGACTGTCTTCATATACCTTGACGACATTATCATTGCCTTACGGTCACTCACAGAACACCTTTCCACACTTCAAATTGTCCTCTCAAGATTAGCCGCGGCAGGCCTAAAACTTAACCTCAAAAAATGCTCCTTCCTCAAAAAGGAAACAAGGTTCCTAGGACACGTCATAAACTCATACGGTGTCATTACTTCTCAGGACAAGGTTAAGGCTGTTCTAGAATTTCCAACCCCTAACTCTACAGAACACGTAAAATAATTTCTAGGACTCTCAGGTTTTTACAGACGTTTTATCGAAGGCTATGCTCACATGGTAGCTCCATTAACAGCCCTTCTCAAGAAAGATACTCCTTCTAACTGGACGTCTGAACACAACACCACTTTCCACAAGCTCAGACAAGCACTCACAATAGCCCCGGTTCTGACATTCCCAAACCTCTCTCAACCCTTCACACTATGTACAGATGCTTCATACAAAGGCCTTGGCGCAGTACTAATGCAACAACACGACTCCAAACTTAGACCTATAGCATACGCCAGCCGCGCATTAAACAAGCACGAGCAAAACTACTCTGTCACTGAAATCGAAGCGCTCGCAATCATATATGCCCTCAAACATTTTAAAGACATCATTCTAGGCTATGAAATACATGTACACACAGATCATCAACCCATTCTCCACCTCTTCAAAGGCAAGAACCTAACTGGAAAACTAGCCAGATGGTTCCTCACTATTCAGCAATTTATGCTTACCTTCCACTACGTCCAGGGCCGTGCAAACTATGTCGCCGACGCCCTTAGTATAAACGTAGCAACAATACGTCAAGCAACAGAGCCACTCGACATTACGCGAGAACGCATCATTGCCGCTCAAGCGACAGACCCCCTATGGAAAAGAATCACACACTACTATCTAAATTCAGGTGACACCACAAACACAGACGATTTTCCTCCCAACATAGACAACTGCTCTCTTATAGACCAGGTTCTCTACCACACCACACTGCTCACAAACAAAAGCGAACCAAACCGCATGGTTACACAATTAGTAGTTCCCACAAGTCTTGTTACGGAAGTTCTCAAAATACTACATGATTCTCCATTAGCAGGACACTGCGGGAAGGACAAGTGCCTCTCGCAAGCAAGGTTAAGGTACTTTTGGCCCACCATGCGTAAAGACATACACATATACATAGACGCATGCCACTGATGTATAACTCATAAAGGTCACATTAGTGGTCAAGTACCAATACACATTTACCCAACACATTCCAGACCCATTGAAACCATTGCCATTGACTTACTCAAACTTCCAATCACTCTCAATGGAAACCAGTACCTTTTCGTATGCATCGACCATTTCTCTCGGTTCTGCATCCTCTCTCCTTTAGCGGACAAGACAGCAAAAAGTGTAGCTCAGACAATTATCAACAACGTCATCTGCCCATACACCACACCAAAAACACTAATCTCAGACAACGGCACTGAATTCAATAACGACATTCTCACAAATAGCCAACAGTTCAACATTACAAAGTGTAACACCACACCATACCACCCCAGCTCGAATGGACTCGTTGAACGACAAAATCGGAAGATACTCAACATTCTCAGACACCTTGCCACAGACATACACGCATCTTGGGACGAACACATACCCATGATACAAGCCTGCATCAACAGCGCAATCAATAGATCAATCTCGGAATCACCCCCTTTTGTTTTGT
>NC_134783.1:11999420-12004420 GCF_046742065.1 Oratosquilla oratoria
AGACATCATTGCCTTATACACACATACGTCGGTGGCAGATGCCATTTCAGCCATACAAAGAGTCACAGATAACATCGATGAGACTACCCTCCCAATTAATAAAAGAAATTACAAAAAAATTAGTGGAAAATTACTTAAATGCACTTTCTGCACACTTAATGGCAAAACGTACCGACAACACGACGGCCTACCAATGGGATTGCCCCTCAATGCTATAGCCGCCTGCTTAGCAATGGAAATTCTAGAGCAAAACAACTACAAACAGTTCCTCCCCGATGACACCACCTGGTTCAGGTATGTAGATGACTACATTCTCATCATACCACAAGACACACTGACTTCCTTCTACACAATTTAAACAAATCACACCAGAAAATACAATTAACAGTCGAACAAGAAAACCAGGACTCTCTTCCATAACTTGACACTTTAATCATCAGGAACAACAATACAGCAAAATTCAAAGTTTACAGAAAACCCACAAACAAAAAACGACTACATACACTACTTCAGTGCCCACACTGACAGCACTAAACTTGGTATATTAATAGGATTCTTCCTGAGAACACTAAGAATATGCATCTCAGAGTACCATCAAGACGAAATAGACCACATCACCACTACATTCACAACACTTCATTTCCCAGCAGGAATCATCGCCCGAGCCCTACACAAAGCTAAGGAAATCAAACAAAGAAGCATCTCAGAGCCACAAATCAAAAATGAAAATATCCTCCTCATAGCACCATCATCGGACCTAACTCACCTCCTAACCAAGAAATTGAAACCCATAGGCATCACTAATATCAGACAAAGGACGACATATAAACGACTTGACAAATTACAGACAAAATCCCACTCAACCCGACAGTATCCTATACAAAATCCCCTGCTCGGGATGCAACATTACCTACTATGGTAAAACGTACAGGGGATTAAAGAAACGCCTACATGAACACAAATTTTATGTCAGTCATCACCGCATAACAAACACCTGGGTAAACCTCTCAGATGAAAAACAACATTTACCTCAAATGAACCAAGCTAACATTTTATATGATAACCTAAACAAATCGTAAAGAAAAACATTAGAATCAATACACATAGACACCAACGAGTGCATCAGCAACAGAACAGGATATATCAAGGAACAATAATACAGCAAAATTCAAAGTTTACAGAAAACCCACAAACAAAAAAGACTACATATACTACTTCAGTGCCCACAGCGACAGCACTAAAAGTGGTATACTAATAGGATTCTTCTTGAGAGCACTAAGAATATGCATCCCAGAATACCTTCAAGACGAAATAGACCACATCACCACAACATTCAAAACACTTCACATCCCAACAAGAATCATCGCCCGAGCCCTACACAAAGCTAAGGAAATCAAACAAAGAAGCATCTCAGAGCCACAAACCATAAATGAAAATCTCCTCATAGCACCATCATCGGACCTAACTCACCTCCTAACCAGGGAATTGAAACCCATAGGCATCACAGTAATATCAGACAAAGGACGACAAATACGCGATTTCACAAATAACAGACAAAATCCCACTCAACCCGACAGTATCCTATACAAAATCCCCTGCTCGGAATGCAACCTTATCTACTATGGTAAAACGTACAGGGGATTAAAGAAACGCCTACATGAACACAAAGCTGATGTTCGTCACCACCGCACAACAAACGCCTGGGTAAGTCACATAGATGTAAAACAACATTTACCTCAATGGAACTAAGCTAACATTTTACATGAAAACCTAAACAAACCACAAAGGAAAACATTAGAAGCAAAATACATAAACACCAACTACTGCATCAACAACAGAACAGGAGATATCAAGATTGCAAAACATGCCGCCAAATACGCTATGAGACAAATACTCACACAAAACAAACTAACAAATACATCCACCCGCTCACACCTGACCCCACATGACCACCAAGCAAAGCAGCATACGGAATCACACCCTGCGTCCATCATGAACCACAGCAACTGCCTTACAAATACTAATGATTTCTTTGTCTGTAAATATTACCTCTGAAGAAGCCTCAAAGGCGAAACCGGTCACGAATAAAGTCTCTCTTTCCCAATCGTGTGTTTCCATTCTTACCATTCATATATATATATATATTTATATATATATATATATATATATGTATATATATATGTATATACATATATATATGTATATATATGTATATATATGTATACATATGTATATATATATGTATCCTTTACCATTACTAACCATCACCCACCACGCACGTGATCCACATGCTTGCAACAGAGCGAGACTTCCTCTTGCTTACCTTGCGTTTCCCACGATATGCACCCCTAACACAGCACATTTGAAGACAAACAAGTATAGATGCCTAGTGTCACCAGACTAACGTATCATAAATCCTTTTATTATAACTGCCCTAGTGTATTACGCATAAACTAACATAGATATAATATACCTAACAATATCCACCAATTATACAACTAACCCTTATATATCTAAACCGTCCCCAATCCATAGATTAACGAGACTAACGCCTTTGCTTACAGCAACCCTTCTAACCCTATATATTCTATGACATCCATGTAATGTTGCCAGAGCTGGAGTAGGTGAAGAACCTACTGCCAGAGGCTGGGTAGGTCACGAACCTACCGGCCGGAGGTCAGAGCTATCGTGCCCTAGGTCAAGGCCTGGCACTTATTGTATTTAGCCCCAAGGGGCATCCGATTTGTAGTTTAACATCAATGTCTTGTTTAAAATAAATAGAAAGCTCCCGCTTTGGAGTCTATCTCGCCACATTAAGACTTCCCTACGTAACCATATATAACGGTTACTCAACCATACCATAACGGTATACACTGGTGTCCAGCGGTGCTCTCACCCACACCATATATAACGGTTACTAAACCATACCTACAAAGGTATACACCGGTGGCCACAACCCCATACCTACCACTGGTATACACTGGTGGCGAGCGGTTCGCCCACACCCCATACCTACCACTGGTATACAACTGGTGGCTCGCGGTGGCCACAACTACGTACCACACTGGTATACAACTGGCGGCAGCAGCGGTTCGCCCACGTCCTGAATAGAAGCGCCGTCATCAGCCATACTACAAAGGTTACACAACCAATCCAACTGGCGAGCGGTACTCTATTCCAACCTCCGAAGATACAAGCCTACCTTATACCACGAAACACTGGTTTCACATATGCCTACCACAGAAGGCCGAATACATTCTTCAGTCATTCAAGCCACGCCTACCATTCAGAACATTCAGAAGGAGCAACGAAGAAGAAACCGTCTATCTTCGACTTCTCATATCTTCCTTCAAGCCACTTGATTCTATTCAGATCAGCCGCGCCTGCAGCTCAGACGACCGAGATCGTCTACTTCTCATCAACCGCATCAGAGAGCTAGCTCATCACTTCGTCAAGCAAGCAACACGTCTACCCACAGGCGCACAACCAACCACTCCCTTCGAGACGACAGTCAGAATTCTAAGATCGCAGCCTTGCATCAATCTTAGAATCGGTGGTGAAATCGAACCCATTCGATTTTGAACCACCTGGTGGCAGTACGCTACCATAGTCTCTGAAGACAGATATCTACAACGACATAGAAGAACCGGTCAACTCTACACCGCACCTCATCAAGACTCCAAACCAAGAGATAGAACTTCAATCAAAACCACAGATTTCCATTCACCCGAGAACAACGCGAAATCTGCAAGCTCAGCACCTCGGTAAGCATATCCTCTATCCCTTCAAGCAGTGAACCCAAGCTAATCACCTGTAGAGATCCAGCGCACCAACTCCTAGATCAACACGACATCACGACTTCAGTCAAGACGAAAACCCAGGCCGACGAGACACATCCGAGAGACAACCTCGTCCGCCACCCAATCTACCGTCACCAATCTCCGTGAGTATAAACCATAGACTCCCACTAATTCCCCCCTTTTTTATATATAATTCAGAAGCCGGACGAGATAAACACCTCCACCCCCCACCCCCCTCCATGTCCACCCAGACAATGAGCTTCGCAACTAGACCCGGACCCGCATCGAGTCAGCATTCTCGCCCTCAACCGCCACCCTTGGCGCACCGAGAATTGCTGACACTGCGATGTTCAGCGTCAGCTGGACGCCAACAACTTAACCCACGACAGTGTCACATTCACCAACAGAGCAGAACAGTGCTTCCAGAATTCAGCGCAGACCTGCGTTAAGTACCCCAAATTTATTATTTAATTTTATTCTTGTACATCATACACCCATAGTGTATATGCATAACAAATGTAATAATAATTTTAATTACAATTTTTTTTTAAATGTAAATTAGCTCACGTAGAACTATCTATTAGTTACAATTATAGAAATTCAAAGTCCACGATAACCAAAACCTAATAATCAAAACTTCCACTATGTAATTTTAACTTACAAATACTTTTTCAATTTTAACGTAGAATTAGAATATCAAAATGTCACCGCGAAGAAATCTCCCAGGCAGTCACCCGAAACATAGTAAATTAAGATAAATCAATATACAACGACAATTCCCAAGATGAACATAACCAACACTTAAAAATTATTCCCCCTTCGGACGCAGGACGTCATGCGATTCGATAGGATAGGTCCTCACGATCATTTACTTATAAAAAAAAAAAAAATTAAATATCTATACAATACTTCTCTACTTCCTTCCGACCGTGAAGCCCCGGAATAATACACTCAAAATCCCACACACTCAAACAAGATGAATAAGCAATTCATACCATACATACATTAGAATAAATAAAAATATATTAATAGATAAATAATACAAAATAAATTAACTGCCTTAAATAAATATAAATGTAAATTTTAGCCAATAACCATTCTCATAAATAACAAACTTGTATAAGTTTATATGTCTATAAAATGTTATATATAATATGTATTTTTAGCTCTACACAATCTAACATATTAATTAAAAACACG
>NC_134783.1:12024420-12026920 GCF_046742065.1 Oratosquilla oratoria
CCTTTACCACTACCACTAACGCTACCACTACCACCACTACCACTCCCACTACCACTACCACTCCCACTACCACTACCACTACCACTACCACTACCACTACCACTACAACTACCACTACCACTACCACTACCACTACCACTACCACTACCACTACCACTACCACTACCACTACCACTACCACTACCACTACCACTACCACTACCACTACCAATACCACTATCACTACCACTACCACTAACACTAACACTATTACTACCACTACCACTAACACTACCACTACCACTGCCACTACCACTACCACTGCCACTACCACTACCACTGCCACTGCCACTACCACTACCACTACCGCGACCACTACCGCGACCACTACCGCGACCACTACCACTAACACTACTACTACCACTACCACTACCACTACCACTAACACTACCACTAGCACTACCACTACCACTACCACTACCACTACCACTACCACTACCACCACCGCTACTAATACTACTATCAATATATACTACTACCACTACCACTACCACTACCACTACCACTACCACTACCACTACCACTACCACTACCACTACCACTACCACTACCACTACCACTACCGCTACCACTACCACTACCACTACCACTACTACAATCAGTACCACTACCACTACAACTACCCTTACCACCACTACTACCACTACCACTACCACTAGCACTACCACTACCACTACCACTACCACTACCACTACCACTACCACTACCACTACCACTACCACTACCACTACCACTTCCACTACCACTACCACTACCACTACCACTACCACTACCACTACCACTACCACTACCACTACCACTACCACTACCACTACCACTACCACTACCACTACCACTACCATTCCCACTACCACCACTACACCACTACTACCACTACCACTACCACTACCTCTACCACTACCACTACCACTACCACTACCACTACCACTACCACTACCACTACCACTACCACTACCACTACCACTACCACTACCACTACCACTACCACTACCACTACCACTACCACTACCACTTATATTATCACTTCCACTACCACCATAACTACTACTACCTCTACCACTACGACTACCTCTACCACTACCACTACCACTACCACTACCACTACCACTACCACTACCACTACCACTACCACTACCACTACCACTACCACTACCACTACCACTACCACTACCACTACCACTACCACTACCACTACAACTACCACTACCACTACCACTATCACTACCACTTCCAATACTACTACCACTACCACTACTAATGCCATTACCACTACCACTACAACTACCACTACCATTACTACTACCACTACCACTACCACCACTAGTACCACTACCACTACCACTACCACTACCACTACCACTACCACTACCACTACCACTACCACTACCACTACCTTTACTGCTACTACTGCCAATACCACTACAAGTACCACTACCACTACAAACACTGACACCACTATAAACACTAACAACTCCACTAACAACACTACTACTTCCACTGCTTCGAGTTAGAGGATTTCATTAACCTAACTTGTTAAGAGCCAAGTTAACCCTGTGATCCATCAACATTTCTTATGAAGCTTAATTCCTTTTCCTTCTCCTTCTCCTTCTCCTAGTTCTCCTGCTCGTTTTCTTCCTTTTCGTTCTCGTTCTCCTCTTCTTCTTCTTCTCTTCCTCCTCCTCTTCCTCCTCTTCTTCCTCCTTGTCTTTTTCTTTCTCCTTTCTTTTCTCCTTTTCTTCCTCCTTCTCTTCCTTCTCCTTTTCCTCCTTTCCCCCCTTTTCCTCTTCTTCGCTAACTTGCTTAACTTCTGGCCGGAAGAGACCCCTCAGCCTTTTCGCTTGCTTGCCAAAGTCTTCGTTCACGCCATCTCCTCCTACTTCTCAACCTCTTCCTCGTTTTTCTTCCACTCCTTCTACTTCTTTCATTTCTCCTCCTCTTTCTTGTTTTCTTCATCCATCCTATTCCTCCTTCTCTTTCTCTTTGCCACCTTATCTTCTTCCTCTTCTTCTTCCTCTGTCTCTTCTCCTTCGTTTCCCCCCACCCCCCTCCATGTGAAGGATGAAGTAGAGATTAAGGTATTCAGAGCCAAAACTTTCGTCTCCTGAATAAATTTGCCTTTTAGCCATTCAGAATAAAGTGAGTAAAGTGTACCACTACAAGCATAAAAGGATCTTTTCAAAGTTGAGAGAAATAGCCTGTTTCGGTTGTATTAAAGGAATTGATGACAAATTATTTGTCGGTCCGATTTTCATGTCGGTTTATATAAACCCGCTATCCTACAGGGACTAGTAACGGTCCTCTCCCTTAGGAAGAGACTTTTTATCACTGTGGGGAATGTTATAGACACCATTCATGTTACCGTTTGTCGCACCATCCCTGCTATTCTATATTTTCTTTTACCAATGTATCCACTATCATCGTCAACGCTCTTATCTCAGGGTGTCAGTACTACTTGTGTGCA